>NC_091756.1:58503840-58696340 GCF_043380555.1 Nothobranchius furzeri | reverse complement strand
CAACCCGCGCGGCACTTCCAGACGTCCTGAGAGCATTGTTGGGGGCTGTTTGTAGCCACGGCAAATTAGATTTAAGAAAAGCGAAAGAAGCACCTCTGAGAAGGAGGAAACAGCAAAAGCGTGTAAACTTACATATTATTTCCTGCAATAAGAAATATCTCTATGGAATAGCTTTGAGCTCTTGAATCGGTGATAAAAACAATGCAATTAATTCATTAAAACACCAATAAAATGCTGCCTAAATGAGTGGCTTTTATTTTGTAAAATTGCCTCATCAATTTCCTGCAATTATCTGATGTCATCCCACTGATTACTTTCTATTTGTGTAAGCTCCTGTTTTCTTAGTGCTTCCAGAACAAGCAGCGCCCCCTGCTGTTCACTGTTCAAACTGCAACTTCTGGCATCGCCACAATAACTTGCAGGCCAAATGGTTCTGTTTTAAAAACCTACAGCCCCATTTTGCACTGCGATTACCAAGATACGCCTCCCCCGTGTGGGTCTGTTTGCTTTATGCATGAACAATTACTCAATTTAAAGCAACGAGTTTCCTGTAAGTGTGTTAAAATAAAATGTGTTGGTGTCCAGATTTAAAGAAAAGCTGGTCGTGGTGTAATGTGCTGAATCATTACTGGCAATTTTGCCCAGAAAAAAAATAAATAAAAATGTTTTATTCTTCCTCACGGGCAACGTCTTTTGGAGGTCTAAACACTGGAGATCCTGTCCGACTCGTCATTTCTGGCTCATATTCTGCATTTCTCCCCTCATCTAAATCAAAGCCTCAGTGCTCGGCATGTCAGGCTTCCAGTTTAGTGATGCAAAAGAAGAAGAAGACGAAGAAGGGGGGAAAAGGAGGTCAGGCTGAGCCCAGCGGGATGAAGGGCAGCTGCTCCCAGACCAGTCACACCTACTGCAGCCCGGCTCCTGAAGGCATTTGGTCGGCGGAGTAATTAATAGGACATAATGATGCTGCTGAAGGTGCACCAAGAAGGACAGTGTGTTTACAAAGCACTTATCTGAATGATTAACCAAAACCGAATCTTTAAAATTAGTTTCTGGCTGAAGAATGAACCAGAAACTGAAACAGTGGCATCTCTGAAACGCTCCTCGGAGTCTAGCAGATATTGTAATTGCGCCATAATGCACTTGTCTGCCCAATTAGCTGAAACAATTATTGCAACTTTGACTTTAATTACATCTCAATTTGAAGCCTCGCTGCTGGTGCATGATTCAGTGATTAAAAGCCCGCTCTTGCCCCAGTGCCTTTAGGGCAGCGCGTGATTAGGACCTGTCAGCTGCTGGAGAGAACAGAGGCAGCCATGCGTGTTGTGCAACATGACCCGCTGTTGTTAAACCTTGTCAACATATTAACCTGAATTCCCCAGTCATTATGGACTGAAATGGCCACATAAAAGGAGGAAACTGCACACGTGTGTATGTGTAATTGAAAAAAAAAAGAGTACTTACAAGTAAACACATATGTGTTCATCAATTCAGTCAATTTCCCTCCGGGAATAATAAAGTATTTTTGAATTGAATTGAATTGAATGATGTCATAGATGTCTCAGGGCCTGGTTTAGAATAGATAAAAACATTAAAATGTAAATTTTAACTTTTGCAATTGTTTTTTTTACACAGAAAACCTCAAATGGAGATGCATACACAGCTGTTTAAATTATATAAAATATAATATTTGTGAGGCATGATCATCGCACTTAAACTGACAGGATTGAAGAAGTTTGACACGAGAAGAAAGGCTGCTTTGGAAAGGCCAAAAGGTTCATCTGAGGCACATTTGATCCTTGTCAAAATATATTGATTCATGTTCTTTCGGGAGACAGTTGATGTCTTCCTTAATTTCTGACTGGCCATCTGGACTGACTGAGGAGTGCAGTTTTCTTTGTGAGTGAAAATAGAAAATGTCAGAAAGTCAATAGTTAGAAAAATACATATTTCCTTTAAAACACAACTATCTAGTTTGTGACTTTCTTTTAGAACATTTTATGTAAGATGCGCTTGCTTTATGGACCATATACGAGTAAAATGTGTGTGAGACGCACGGCTCGCTGGGCTGCAGGTTCATCAACCTCTCCTCTGCCACAATCAGTGCAAGCCAGTTTCCTTTGGTCTATCCAAAGGTGAATAATTTAAGGGAGGATAAAAGCATTTTTGGTTGAGGGTTAGACAGTCAGACAGTAGCAGGAGGCTGGCTGGGAATCACTCCCCCCATCACCACCACCACTCCCCATCACCACCTCCTAGCCCCAGACGAACTCGCCCCCTGCACAGCGTGGTGGCCTTGCACGATACCTCGGCGGACGGCTGCTTGAAGTGCAAATCTGTGTTCTAACTTGTTCCTGGTGCCTGTCAGCATGTTTTCCTCTTGTCAGCAGCGATTAAGTGTGGGCTCGTGTCACCCTTGCACTGCCGCTGTAACGGGATCATTGACGGGCCAGTGACACTGCCCAACCAGATAATGGAAACCTATTGATTTTTTTTCTTATTTTTTTCTCTATTTTTTTCACACGGGCAATCTGTGACACTTTTGAATAACTGGCCAAAGAACAGGTCGTGATCAATGCTCCTGACCTTTGAATCGCTTCTGCTGCACACTGAAAAGGGAAAGCAAACCAGCTATTTCCCTGCTAGTTGAACCACATCTTCCCAGAATTCAGCAACACAATTCTAGATTTTTCCACCATCTGCTAAAATTTTAACACTCAACTGCCTCTCGTTGTTATTGAAATTATTTAAAAATGTTTCCTTGGAATTAATGACCATTTTTTCATAGTGCGTACAGGGGGGAGTGCTCATGGAGAAATCTCCAGAGAGGAGGCCCCTTTGACACCCACGGCACTGATAAGCATGCATTGGATAGCGAATGCCGGACCCCCATGGCAGATGGTGAGTGCAGGTCCTTCAAAAACACACATCTTTCTGTCAGCCCTGTTTCTCCCTCCCTCTCTCTCTCTCTCTTCAGCCAGTGGGATAATGAAAAGCCCAATTCTGGTCATAGCTAACTCAATCTCATTATAATCACTCCTCTTTTTTATTCATTCAGCCCCATGGGATGCTGTCCGCCAGCAATGTGGCTTTCAACCTCCAGAGAGAACGTCTTTTGAAAAAAGCCAGGAGACCTAATGAAGTCACAGAGAGGCACAATTATATCCCAAAGAAGGAGCATTAATGCACCTCGTAATTCCCTCTGGAGAAACATGATGACAATTGGTTTGTACAGCTTTGATCGTTGCTTTAAATGCTGCCCAAGATAAACTGCAGGGCGAGCCCCCTTTGCCACTGGTAAGTAGACAACCAGAAATGACTGTCAAGCATTAGATGCATCAAATACCCACCCTGTGCCGCTAAAAACAAAAACATGTAACCTCTAAATCGCTCCTTTGGCTGGAATAATGGGGCCGAAGGGCCATTGAAATGTGCGTGTTTCACCCGAGAGCGTCGCCACAAATTTTGTTATGCATAACAAGTGAAATTGGGTTGTAAGTTGTGATGAAGAGAATGATTCATTATCACTTAAGACACCTTCAGACAGCTGAAAGCGGCAACTCCAGCTGCTGCTAAAAGTTGCATCTGTGCTCTGTAATTACAGACACTTTCTCTTACATTAATTATGAAATTGGTTTTTAGCTACAAAAACGAGTGTGATGCTTGAGGTTGTTGGCGCCCTGCTTATGCTACAGATTAACAGATGCAGCACATGATAAGTTGCCAGTCAGTCCTAAATTGCATCAAACCTGGCTGTTATTGATGTTCATAAAACTGCTGGTACCTTCCATTAATTATAGGAAAATCACACATTGGTCACTGTGATATATTGGAAACTGCATTAATCCAAATTTACTAAAAAATAATAATCAAATGAGAATCAGACATTTTGAATTGAAATAAGAGTTGGCTCTTTAAATTCATACTTTGTGACTGAGGCCTAGTCCACACGTAGCCGGGTTTTTTTGAAAACGAATATCTGCCCCTCCAAAAACTTGCATCCACACCACCTCGTTTTAAAAGAAAACTGTCCACACGTACCCGGATAAATACGTTGTTAAGGACATGCCAGACCTGTAGGGGGCAGTACTTCCCCCGTTCTTAACCTCGTCCTTCGTCTGTGGTCTTCCGCAAGGAGCAGTAATTCCTCTTGCAAAAACAAACAAGCAAAAAGCGCTTGGACAATTGATAAAGCGAGCGCAGCTCTGAGGGCATCCATGCTGTCGGCTAGTGTAAACACAGGTCGCACACGTGATGTCAGCATTTTTTGTCGCGGAAAGTGACGTTGCGGACCTTAAAACTCCGGTTTTGTCTGTCCACACGCAGACACCCAAAACGGAGAAAACGCAGATCTTCCCTTTGGCCGGAGTTTTTAAAAAGATCCGTTTTCGTGTGAAAAAACTCCGTTTTCGTGTGGACGACAGGCCAAAACACAGAATAATATCTACGTTTTGGCAGATCCCCGGCTACGTGTGGACAGGGCCTCAGCCTTTTCAGGAAGTTGAATGATTTTTGTAGCTCTTAATGAGACTTCCCTGTCCACAGGTTTTCTGGCCCACTCTTCATTATGCAAACAGTTCCTTCTGTCTCAAATCAGATGGTTACCTTTCACAGTGGTGTCAGCTCCTACTACAGGATTTAGATCAGGGATCATAGAAAGCCACTGCAGAATAAACCTGATTGATTTTTGCGTGGTATGTGCTGTTGGAGGATCCATAACCTTCAGCTGAGACCAAGCTTTCACTTCAGTAGGTCTTAATAGTCTTGAGATTGAACTAGACCAAGAACTTATTCAAGAGGTCCAGATGAAGCGAATCAGCCTGGTGAAGAACTTTGCTGTCTGGTGCCACTAACTAAAGAGAGGGTTGTATAGGAGGTCTAGACTAAGCTTGGCTTATGCGTGACGCATTTACTTTCCGCTTGGTGATGCGGCTCGCGGCTGGAACGCGCTTCACAACTCGCAGCGTTTGTGGTTCATGCGGCTCGTCTCTGCGCTGAGCCAATATTCTCCCAAACTGTAGGGGGCAGCATGGAGCTCTACGGCATGCATCCAACACTACACCATAGTAGAAGTAAAAATTACTGTTTACAACACGGCATTCCAGCATTTTTAACAGCGTCCTCGTCTTTTCCGACAGTGCGAGCTATTTCTCTCCAAGAATTATTAACAACATGTTGATCACGGTGATCTCTGAGAGCTGAATCATACAAATGTCTGTATTTACGAACCTCTGCCATACTAGTTCTTGCCGGTCCGCCATGTTTTTCCGCGTCCGACCGTCCGCATGGTTAGAAAATTTTCTAGGTGCGCGGTGCGGAAAGTTTGGGCCGTGCGGAGGCGCGGTGGAGGGGCGTGGTTGTTAAAATGACACAAAATGACGCAACTTTTCCACGCGGAGCCGTGTGGACCTCGCGGACGCGTCAAGCATAAACCAACCTTTAAGTCTGACTTCTCTGTCAGCTCCGCGAGGGAGAGATGCACACACAGTGACAGAGACATTTGACTTTTGGACTTCTCCGTCACCGGGGGAGCGTTGCAAAACAATTCCTCGACAAGGCCGACAGAGGGTGTAGCGCTATTCTGAGGTATCATGCCACCATTACAGTCACACATCTGGTTTGAGGTGTATTTACTATTGTGTTTACATTGTTTTAATGTATTTCAGAGATTTTTTAACACAAAATTTGTCCCCATCCACCTCTTCATGCAATTGACACCTCTAGTTTCTTGTATTTTCTGTCTATGAATGAAACATTTGCCACATATCATTGCACTCCTTCAGTCACGGGTGATTAAATGTTCATATTTTCAGACTTTTTCCGCAACGCGTTCTTCAATCTGTTCTGTTTCTGCCGCTTAATATCTTTGTGCTTTTTGACGGGGCGATGGCGGTGCTGTTGATGAATTTACATGAAGCGGCATCCTGACCAATCACAAGCTTGCAGTCTCCTTCACTTTCAAGGGATAGTTAAACATTTGGTATGTCTCCATCACCCTCTGCAAGGCCGTCAGAGAACTCTTGTGCAACCCATGTTGGCATTGCGTGTCTACGTCCTGATGCAGATGGAGAAGTATAAATTAGGCTTGAGTAAACAACTGGTTTGGATTGAGGGAGAGGAAGTGGTAGTGGCCAAGAAATACAAGTACCTTGGCCTGCGGGTGGACAAGAACTGGACTGAAATCCCAATGGCACCTTTACAACAAAGGCCAGAACAAATAGTCCTCCCTCGGGAGACTGTGGTCCTTTAAGGGCAGCAGTAGCTCAAGAGACGGAGCGGGTTGGCCAGTAATCGGAAGGTTGCAGGTTTGATCCCGTCTCCAGAGAATTCTGCTGTTGTGTCTTTGGGCAAGACACTTAACTCACCTCGCCTGCTGGTGGTGGTCGGAGGGACCGGTGGAACCTGTGCTCAGCAGCCTCGTCTTTGTCGGTGTGCCCCAGGGCGTCTGTAGCTACAATATAGCTCATCACCATCAGCGTGTTGTGAATGGATGAATGATACACTGTAGTGTAAAGCACTTTGGAGTCCTCTGTCTCTGAAAGGTGCTATACAAGTGTGGGTCATTTATCTTTTAACATCTGTAGGAAGCTCCTGGAGATGTTCTAACCAAACCTTTCCGCTGGGTGTAAGCATCACATAACGTCTGTGACTCGCAGTATGAAGTTTTATCCACCTTTCTACTGGACGGGTGTGTTTACACCAGCTGAAAAGCGTTGCTTTTTGGAAACATCTCAGAGGCATAGCGATTTGTCACTCATGCTTCGAGTCTACTTTTTACGCGTTATGCCTCCTGAACGCATCAGGCTCCGCAGTTCAGGTGGGGCCAGACAGGAGGTCAAATACGAGAGCAGTGTAAAGTTTCTGGTAAAAATAAAGTGCAGCACTATCTGTGAAACCTCAGCTGAGCTACACAGAACAGACATTTAACCATCTTTCTTCTTGTTTGTTATTGTGTGAACTGCCTAGGGATGGGTATCTTTGACATTTGAATCGATCCGGTACTAATTCCCGGTACCTACGAATCGATACCGGTACTTAACGGTACCAATTTTCAATACTTTTGAGTGTTTAATATTTTTAATTCTCTTTTATAATTAAATATATATTTTTCTCAATTTATAACAATATTTGATAAATATCACGATAAATAACATTCAACTGTTTGTATTTTAACAACGTCCTTGTAGTTTTATAAGCTGATAATTTAACTGAAGCAAACATCTTTACTGTGAACTAAATTTACTGTGTATCTTCATTCCTTTTGCCGTCTTTTTTCATTTGATTTTTCCTACTGGGAAGTTAGAATTTCCGAGGAGAAAGCAAACGCACCATTAAATGATAACAATGGTGGCATAGGAAGCTAACATATCAAGCTAATGTTATCTTAAACAGTTTATTTAGCTGCTGGAGCAGATTAAAACGATGATGCCTCACACTTAGATCGTTGTCACTGGTTTCATCTTCACCCAATCACCCGTCGCATTTAGTAAAGTGAAGCCAAACTTTAGAGCGCGTTCATGTTCTTCTAGCCGGAATTTCGGAGTTCCGAGGAGAAAGCGAACGCACCATTAGTGAAACAGAAGCTAACAAATCAAGCTAACGTTATCTTAAACATGTTATTTACCTACCGGAGCAGATTAAGATGAGGATGTCTCACTTAGATCATTGTCGCTGGTTTCATCATCACCCAGTTACCCATCACATTTAGTGAAGTGGACCCAAGCTTTAGCGTGCGTTCTTTCTACCATGCTGCTCTGTTTAGGCAAGTTCTCGTTGTGAAGGGCGGGTACCGAAACGAGGCACTGTTTCAAATGAAGTGAATCGGTGCTCGGTCGGTACCTTAAAAAGTACCGAATTCGGTACCCATCCCTAGAACTGCCCAAATCAAGCGTGGTCAAACTGGACTCTCTGGAGGAAGGGGCTGAGGAGAGGAGAGAGACCATCATAAACAACCAGAAGCGACAGCTCTGCGACCAAAATATTTTACTCCTTACTGGGATGGTGTGGGTGGGTGACAGGAGAAGGATTGAGACTGAGAGAGGTGGTGCATGATGTGCAACACCTTGTGTACAGCAACATTACATGTTATAAGGTAAACAGATATATTTAATTGATGTGCCAATAACTCAAGATATAGTGATAATTGTTTTTTCGAATCGTGGGAAAATTTTGATGGACATAATTCAAACGAAGTCAGATATTTGTGAGAAGCGTTATCAAACGGTGTTTGAGCTAATGCAATAATTTTATTATCAACAAAAACTGTTAACCCCAGTGAGTTCTCGTGTTCTTACACTCTCCTGTATGAAAAGTGTTGCAAGTTTAGCACAAGCTTGTCTTAAGGGGAATCTTTTTTCACATGCAGTATACCACCCCATGAGAGTCACAGTAGTAATAAACCACACACACACACACACACACACACACACACACACACACACTAAAAAAACTGTAGTGAGCTGTTGGCTGTTCAAAAGTAGCTCTCCCAAAGGAATACTTACATTTCTTCAATCAAACATGACTAAAGGTATCTACCGATCGATAGCTATGTCTAAACAGTTCAAACTGTGTAAATATCGTATGCATTTATTATTCTTTATGCCAGTTTTGTAATTGTGTTTTGTTAGAATTAAAATCATAGGAACGTTTAAAAAGCCTGTATCATAAGACTGACACGATGGTCTTCGTGGAAAACAATTAAATAGAAAGGCTTTAAATATGATCTAGCTGACATTCAAACACTAGGAGGAAAATGTTTAAAATCCAGTTCAAGAACAAAATGTTGTTATGAAACTTTTGCAAATGTAATTCAAAGTCTCTGCTGAGTTTGATTTGGACAGACACATGAAATTGTCCAAACATGGATGATCAGCTTCACACTGAACATCAAGAGGATTTCATATTTTTTAACGCTAACTTCAAAACCAGAGTTATATTTTAGACATATTATAAAAAATTCTCTCCATCAAATTACTATATGCTGCTAACTGAACTGTAGGTATCATTCGGGGCGACGGTGGCACAGGAGTTAAGTGCTCGCCCTGTAATGGGAAGGTTGCAGGTTCGAGCCCCGCTCAGTCTGTCGCTGCCGTTGTGTCCTTGGGCAAGACACATAACCCACCTTGCCTGCTGGTGGTGGTCGGAGAGACCGGTGGCACCAGCGCTCGGCAGCCTCGTCTCTATCAGTGCGCCCCAGGGCAGCTGTGGCTACATTGTAGCTCATCCCCACCAGTGTGTGAATGTGTGTGTGAATGGGTGAATGACTGATTGTGTTGTAAAGCGCCTTGGGGGGTTCCAGGACTCTAGAGGGCGCTATATCAAATACAGGCCATTTACCATTTCGTGTTTAAATTATGTGACATTTTTTGTCCTTTAAAAAGAATAGTACAGCTTCCTGTTTACAAAATCACATGGGCCTCTCTCAAAGTAAGAGTTACTTGTTCCAATCGGCTAAAAGATGGTGCCTATCTATATATATATATATATATAAACAAAAGTAGCATTAAGGAATTTTTAAATATTTTCCAGAGTTATCACACCAACATGAACAGTGTAGATACTGAATGTAGTTCTTACTGTAGTGACTTATTTACTTGAGTGTTACTAAAGTTTGTCGTTGGCTCAATCTGAAAACCATCATGGAATCATGTTTATGATAAGAGAGTTAATTCCTTTTAATATTCATTTTGGCTGACAGGAAAAGGAAGTTCATCTGGGAGAGAGGACTGTCATCTTGTGAGAGGATATCTTTAATTAAATGATCATTTTATTGAAATTTTTGTTCAAATTTCTATCTGACATGCAAGTGTTTGTCTTGTGTAACGGAGATGCAAAAGATATGGGGCAGAGATGGTTTTCTTTCTTGTTTTGTCATGACCTCAAGCCATTAATCAAAGTGTTCACTCTATAAAACATCTGTGCTGTTAGGATTAATTTGATTCGATAGGTTTTATTACACGTATTTGTTATTTTTTTATCTGCTTATGGACCATTTTGTGTCTTTAATAAAGTGATTGATTGATGATTGATTGATGATTGATTGATTGATTGATTGATTGATTGATTGATTGATATTGTGAGCTTTATGCACATAACACTGCACTTTTTATGCCATTTGGGCGTTTTAGAAAATGTAAGTAACCAAACTGCAGATGCTCTTCGATTAAGAGAATCCAGCACGTCTTTATGAACCAAGCCCTTGTTCCACCTTTGGTTAAGAAAATCTGTCCCCAGGTGATGTAACAGTGATCAGGCTTTATTACACACTTCTGTTACAATAAACATCTCGTTGAAAACAAATTGCTTTACGCCACCGGAGATTTCATCTCCACCATTTTCTTCCATGAGTGTGAAGCAGCTTGGCGTTCCACCGAAAGCTCTGCCTCTTTTTAAAAGACCTCTGAGCAATCCTTTTCTCCTTGCCGCGCTCCAAGAAAGCCTGAACTTTTAGATGCCCTCACAGCCTTTCTGACTCCGTAAAAGCACACGGGCTCCTCAGCTTCTGGCTAAGACTTGGCAGCACATCACCGTTCATATTTTCATTTGTGTCATGCAAAGGTGTTGGCACTGATAGAAGATTTTAAACCATTTCCACTTGTAGACTCTGTCTTAATAGGTTCATCAAAACATCTGGTCTAAATTAAGCTTTCTGTCAGATGATAAAAAATAAAATAAATAAATCTGCAGCTGCAACAGTCTACCTGCTAAGAGCTGCCAAAAGCCTCGCAGTCATTGTTTTCAGCATCCTCTTCTAAACAGGTGAGATATGTTGCCATCTTTTTTTTTTTACAAGAAATATTTTGTTCAATATTGTAGAAAGATGGCAAGAAAAGGAGGCGTTTGGTACAGTTGGCAATGGACTTGAACTAGATATTATTTGTGGTTTTGACATTGAACTCGTAATCTGCAAGTCCCTGTCTTCAATGGATGAATTTAAGCTTGGTTCAAGACAGGATTTTGCTTTAGTGTCCACATTTCTTCAGTTCTTGAGCTCTTTCCAATAGTTCTTTGTTTGTCCTGGAAAAAAAATCCATTTTACACAGAAGCTGAGCATGATTCACTCCTTTTGTATGATTAATAGGATCCATTCCTTGGTACCGAGTCTGGTGTGTTGAGGTGTGTGCTTCAGGTACCTGCTGTGTCAGTGTTATGTAGTCATACACCTTGCAGATGTAGCAGTGAATCAGAGAGTTGAGTGTTTTGGCACCCTGGACAAAGAATTTCAGGTACCGCCAAATATGCACCAAGGGCAGTGCCCTGCATTGGCCCTGACTTCAAGTTTAGTGTTTTTGAGGCGTTTGATGGAAGTTCTTCTTGCCTGTCTTAGTGAATAATAATATATACCTCAGGAGGGAGTTGCTATCACAGAACAGACGCCCACACTTCCTGCATATTAAGGGCTGTGCAGCGTTTCCACTGTTCACCTGATTATGCTTGCTTAAATGATACATCATACGACCGTGGAAGTGTCTTTTTCTCTCACTGAAATTAACATCGCAGCTCATGCATGAAAAGAACAGTGAATCTTGCTCCAGTTGTTCTCTCTTCAACTGCTCCACTTTGGACCAACATTGTTTTCATTTTCAGGGTCACTTCCCTCATTACAGCTTCCCAGTGCTGTGCTAAAAATACAGTGCTCCGAGTGTAAAACTGCATTCCCGGAAAGGTCTTTGAATGACATTTTCACGTGCGTGATACTGGGTTGTAAGGATTCATTTGTGTTGCCTGTGTCAACATTTTCAACATCATTACCGGCGCAGAAATCTCAGAAGATGCTGTTAACCTTTTTCTAGACAGCCTGTCATGCTATTGTAATGTGCCGTGTGTTTCTCTGGAGCATCACTTTGGTCTCCAGCCTTATGGAGCTGAAAAAAGTGCCTTCTTGCCTAATTCTCTTGGTGTTTTCATAAAAATCCATGGTGCCTCCTGACCATTCTCCAGATTCCACGGAGATGTTGTTTTTATTGTCTGTTTTGCCAAAGGTTGGCTAATGTGCATTTGCTTCGTGCTGTCACCTCACAGTGTGGAACAGGCCAGTTTAGACTCGTTCTGTACCGAGTGAGACAGTGTCGTGTTGACACCTGGCTGTGTGGCCAGTGTTTTTTACGATGGGTCCCGCTGTGTTCTTCTAAGCGTCTGATTGAAGCTCACTGGGTGGCAGTAACACCTTGGGGCTCGTGTCCTTCTCCACTTGCCACGTGGCATCTAGGACACTGTTGGATAAAACAGTGCCTTTGTTCAGGACACAGCGTACCTCTGAGGTATGGTGTGAACCAGGTCCATTAACAAGTGCTCCTAAAGGCAATGAATTGCCTGTGTGGGGAACAGCAGGGACACCGCTGTATACAAATGGATTCGGCTGGGTTCCATTTAAAGGGTTTTCGTGTTCATCTGAGGACAGACCTGCAGCATTGTTCTTCGGGGAGAATGTGTGACGCTGTAATGGCTTCTGAGTACAACCTGGGTTGTCAGACACAGATTCCACGTCTTCGTCCTCTTGTACATTTGACTTTGGATCAGGCATGGCACCAAGACTCGTTGAAATATAAAATAACACTAAATTATTAAACCCACTTAAGCTAGTCATTTGAAGCATCCATTTTCCTGGAGGCATATTTCCGATAATCTATTGGATTGTATAACCATGAGTTTTCAAGATGTAAATGACAAAGCACAACCATTATAATATTTCTTTTGTTTTGATACTCATGTTACACTGACAATACATAGTGCTCTTTTTTTTTTTTTTTATAAAATTGTTTTTCAGGCTATTCCCATTGCTTCCCAAAATGAGAATAGTTTTATGCTGTGCTGCATTATGATTTTCCAACACCCTCTCACGCCACCTCTATTCACAACAAACCCTGCTGTTAGCCCTGAATACCCTGGCGAGAATGCTTAATTATGTGAGCGTACCTCTGGGATACAACCTTCCTGATTCTCCACCTAAAGTTCTCAGACGTCTACTAAAATTGACCAATTTCCATGGGAACAAAGTACACCTCCAATGAGATCAGATTGCGTCCTATCACTCTGTGATGGTGCCAACACAGATCCCAGCATGAGACTGTTGTTACTTCAGTCCTGACAAATTGGCAGGAAAACAATCTGTCTAAAACACAAACACAGACCCTCACAAAGAAAACATGTACTTTTACACATACAGCATGTGTGGACAGCGCACACATTCACCCAAAGACAGTGAAACAAAAGACGCAGCATCTCATTTTTTCATTTCTAACTTTTAGGGGTGATTAAATAGATTTGAATCCATGAGCGTACATCTCATACTGGATGACACTAAACCATCGAAAGCAGATTTAGTTTGAAATGTATGCTCAGTGGATTTGACATCCAGGGCTGGTTGCTCTCTACAGGAACCTGCATTGCTAACGAAGTGGTAAATTCAGTGTTAATGAGTGGCTTCACTGTTACCACCTCAGAGGTAAAGCCTCCTGAGCTCCATATTCTTCCCATCTGTTGGGGTGTTAGAGGTTCGAAAGGAGAACAGACGCTCCACATTTAAAGCAATCTTCGCTGTTACCCCCAAACAGCAGGGTGGCCAAACCATCAAAATATCTTTCTTGAAAATGTGCAAGTCTCATTAGCAGCCCACTCACGTAACCCACGTCTATATATAACAAAGAGGGGTTCAAGAGAAAAGTAAATTTTAGAAATGTATTTGCTTCTATTTACCTCATTTAGTCAATGTTAAAAGGCTGACTTTGCCTTGCCTGAAGATATTTACAGGGATTAGGAGCTTTAATGCAGCTTAGCTGTGTGCACAGATCAATCTGCTTTGAGCTTTCCTTAACCCTGTCTGCGATCTTCCCCAAGAAACACCGATTTTTTATTTTATTTAATTGACTTTTTTCTAGTCAGGAAAATGAGATTGGGGTAGGGCTTCATCATCAGTGTGTTCAGCTAGATAACAGAAACAACAACACATTTCTTTGATTTTCACCATTATGTTATTCTATCTTGAAGCATTTTGTTTTGTTTTGTTTTGTTTTCTGCAATCCAAACGTCATCTTGTTAAACACCTTTTTTGTGATGTGCATTCTCTGGGTGCTAAAAACAAACCTACAGTTCATCAGATGAGTGCATCAAGCCAACAACGTTCTTCTAAGGCACGTGTGTCAGACACAAGGCCCGCGGAGCATTCTTATGTGGCCCGTGAGACAAATATAAAAAATATATTAAAACCCACCCGCTGGCCGATTTTACCGCAAAGGCTACAACTTCCATGATGCTTTGCGGCGTTAGCGCAGAGCCGAAGCGCCCCCTTCTTTGTATTTTTTCCAGCGTCTGCTGCCGGTGTCTGCAGCTCCGCTGCCTCGGACAAACTACACACTCCTCTCACTCATCGCCGAGTTTACTCAGCTATTTGCCGACGTTGAAGTCCAGAAACTGAGATTTTAACCGCTCAGTAATGAAAGTTTTCCAACTAACTTCCAGACAGAGCTGATATAACTCCAGCGAGCAGCGACACGCTCAAATCAGCTTAACTCTGTGGCTGCTGTAGTTTTTATTTTTCCTCCCCGACACACAACAACGTGGTCAAGCTGCTCAGACATGTTCAGCAGCACAAACCTATGTGAGCACCTGTTGTCGTCTAATGTTTTCATCATTATGATGAAGATGAACAAAACAACAGGAGTCTCCTCCTCAGCTCTGAGCCCAGCCCCATGATGCAGGTATCTGGCTGGAACAGGTGAGCATCACAGTAAACCAGTGGAGCAAACTGAGCTTTAAATATGTTGGTTTTATGCTCTTTTTCTGCTCCAAAACATGAAAGTTAACAGGTGAGATGTTGCATTTTCATTTAAGATAAAATGCTATTTTTATTTTGTTGTTGGCCCGTGAGAAAATATTTAACCTACAGTAAACAGGAAGTGGAAAGGCTGCAGATAGATGAATAGAATAGAAAATCCCTTTATTGTTCCTCAGTGGGGAAAGCTAGACGTCACAGCAGCGATGCGTCATGTACTCCTCTCATTGTTTCCATCTTTGAGCTGCTGTGTTTCAGGAGAGGGAGGCTCCAGCTGCAGCTCATTGACAATCAGCGGGTCCAGCTATAGGAGGAGGAGGAGAACACAACTCGACGCCGGATGATTAACTACAACTTGGTAGTTCCAGCCCTTTGTGTCTCCTGGTTAAACACTAGTGATTTTGGGAATTTTCGAGTCTCTGTGGATTTACCCTGCTTACCTGTTCCTAGGATTTTTGGATCGTTGTGGACCTTACCTTGACTCCTCAGGATACTCCTTGGACTTCTGAAGCTCCTCTGGTTCTCCTGTGGCTCCCCAGTTACCTTTCCACAGTCCCGCTGGATAACTCACCTCCGCTGGATAACTCACCTGTGCTTCGTAAATCTTCTGGACGTGGCACTCACCGTTCCCTCCTCCCTGCCGGCCCGCTTTCCTGATCTCCTTGCGCTCCCTCTCTTGGACACCCCACTTCCTGGATTCACCCCGGCACTCCACCTACCCTCCCAACTCCTCAGCTCCCAGCTCCCCGTAAGTCCTAACTCTGCACCTAACTAGTTCTGACTTACCTCCCTGACTTACCCACCTTGCCTGCTGGTAGTGGTCGGAGGGACCGGTGGCGCCAGTGCTCGGCAGCCTCGCCTCTGTCAGTGCACCCCAGGGCAGCTGTGGCTACATCGTAGCTCATCACCATCAGTGTGTGAATGTGTGTGTGAATGGGTGAATGACTGGTTGTGCTGTAAAGCGCCTTGGGGATTCCAGGACTCTAGAAGGCGCTAAACCATTTACCATTTACCATTACACCACCAGCAGCAGCCTGAAGCATCGATACAAGGCAGGATGGATCCGTGCTTTCATGTTGGTGACACCAGATTCTGACCCGACCATCTGAACGTTGCAGCTGAGATCCAGACTCATGAGACCAGGAAATATTTTCCAGTCTCTTCTGGTACAGCTCTGGTGATCCTGTGTGAGTTGTAGCCTCAGGTTCCTGTTCTTAGCTGACAGGAGAGACACCTGGTGTGGTCTTCTTCTGCTGGAGTCCATCTGCTTCAAGCTTCATGTTGTGGATCGGAGATGTTGTTCTGTAGACCTTGGTAGGAGCCAGCTGCTGTGTTTCTTATATCATCTAAAACAGGGTTAAACAATTCTGCTGGAGTACTGCTATTCAGCATGTTTTAGGTTTTTTCCTGTTGCAACACACCTGATTTTAACTCATTCACTGCCAGCCGTTTCCTGATCACTAACAGCCTTCGCTGCCAGCGTTTCTCACCGTTTTTACTGTTTTTTTAAGAGTCACAGAACGTTGCGCGCTAGCATGATGTTGATACCAAAACAACCAAAACAAAGAGGAGACTCGCCTCTTACATCAGGAAGAAGCCGCGTGTTTCGAGCGTTATCCGTTCTTTCATAATCCGTTGTCGAATTGTGATCGGCAGACGCTTTTCCGGTTCGCGCCTCACTTTTTTTACAGGAACGGCCCAAAACGATCTCCAAACACATGGATGTGTTGCTTCCTGATCATGTGATCTGTGAGGTATGCGGATGAAGATCGTCTTCAGGGCTGAGATGTTTGTTCTCTCAGCGCGGGGGCTTGTTCCGATGCTCAAACAGTAAAAAAATGCAAATGACGACTTTAGTCGTCAATGGCAGTGAATGAGTTAATCAGTAGGTGATTAACAGGCTTCTGCAGAGCTTGATAACTTGGTGGACAGGTGGATCAGCCATTCAATTATGGGTTAGAGCTAAAACATGTTGGATAGTGGCACTCCAGGACCAGGATTTTCTACCTTTGATCTAGAATCAGTCTGGTCATTCTCCTCTGACATCAGAAAGACATTTTCATCCACGCAACTGCTGCTCCCTGAATACGTTCTCTTTTTGGACAATTATCTGTAAACCAGAAATGGATTTGAGTGAAAATCTCAGTGAATCAAATGCAACAACCATGCCAAATTCAAAGACAGTTAAATTTTGTTTCCTCTCTTTTCACATTGGTTTGAACTTCAGCAAGCCTTGATGTAAATGCATGACGTTGCTCCCATGTGATTGGCTGATTAGACATTAACAATATAATTATATTCATTGAGTTTAAATTTGCTAAACATGTTACTGAAACTTGGATGTTCACACACAACAAATAATGGTCCTCCCAGTTATCGGTTCAGGTATGTTTTATGTCCCGCCCCCTCCATCTAAACGTGTGCAAAATGTTTGTTGATTTAAAAAAATTGTAGAAAAATTCCCCACAGATTAAGTTTTTCAGGTCGTTCTTTCTTCGATACACATATTTCTTTCCTTGCTGCTTTATGTTGAATTTTAGACTTTTCTGCAACACTTAACTGTAAAAGGTAATTTGACACTTAGGCCTAGTCCACACGTAGCCGTTTTTTTTAAAACAAATATCCACCCCTCCAAAAACTTGCATCCACACCACCTCGTTTTAAAAAGAAACTGTCCACACGTACCCGGATAAATACGTTGTTAAGGACATGCCAGACCTGTAGGTGGCAGTACTTCCCCCGTTCTTAACCTCGTCCTTCGTCTGTGGTCTTCCACAAGGAGCAGTAATTCCGCTTGCAAAAACAAACGAGCAAAAAGCGCTTGGACAATTGATAAAGCGAGCGCAGCTCTGAGGGCATCCATGCTGTCGGCTAGTGTAAACACAGGTCGCACACGTGATGTCAGCATTTTTTTGTCGCGGAAAGTGACGTTGCGGACCTTAAAACTCCGGTTTTGTCCGTCCACACGCAGACACCCAAAACGGAGAAAACGCAGATCTTCACTTTGGCCAGAGTTTTTAAAAAGATCCGTTTTCGTGTGAAAAAACTTCGTTTTCGTGTGGATGACAGGCCAAAACGTAGAAAAATATCTACGGCAGATCCCCGGCTACGTGTGGACAGGGCCAAAGAAACACTGTGATTGTATGGGGGACTGGGGAAGACTTTCTGCATCAGGCCTGTACGGTGCAGACTTTCACTCCACAAATAAAGCATAGCTGTACCTAAAAGTGAGATATGGCTTTACTTGTTGACAACTAAGAAAAATGGAAAAACCTGATTTTTGAGAATCTCTACGAACTGCAATACAAATCTTCCTCTGTTACTGAGCTCAATTAATTCATTTGACCCAACAATTTTTTTTTACAAAGCTTTCTTTTTAGTGAAAAGGCATCAAAGCATGCTTCAAAACAAAGACATGGCTTAACACTAAAATAATCCAAAGATAAATATGCTCTTCATGCCACCATAAACATAGGCAGAAAACCCATTTATTCTTCTGCGATTCATCCTACACTCATCTACACAATCAAAGTGGAGAAAAGTAAAATACAATTAGCAATACACTGCCAAATCTCACACCTCAAAGTGACTGACTGAAAATGTGAAGCTACAAAACACAATCACACATCCATAAAACACCTAAACTTCCTAAATTTTCAGAGGTGAAAATAAAGAGAGCACGGCATCGCACACGGTCTTTGTCGGGATTACGTACTGTTTTATCCCTCTGAATTCTTGTCACCCAAAGGTCATTTCCATAATAATGGTATCTTTTCTCCCTAATGGGATTTTGTCTGAGATTATGTATGCGAGCGTCTTGTGCAGACACTATCAGCAACGTCATCCTGAATTGCATAAATGTAATTACATGAAGCCTTTGATAGCTAAACAATGTAATTTACTGCTTGACTGAAAATCGATTTTGATGCTACGGGAGCAAAATGACACAATGAAGAGAAGCGGGAGAGTGAATGTTCTGTGCTACCAAAAAATGTTTGAATCTTGATAGAAAGAAAGAAAAAAAAACAACAAAAATAATTTGTGTTCATTTGATGAATTTAAGACGGTCTTTACTTGTTGAGCATTTGAAAATAATCTCCTATGGGTTGTATAGCCTGGAGTTGAATGAGATGGAGACACACTCGTGTCTTTTTGCTCAATATAAAGCATCAACTCACAGCTGGAGTTTAGCATAACTGCAGGAATCATTGTTGTGGCAACTTACAGAGAGCGATGTGTCAGGAAAAGTGTTGGTTACTCAACGTAACACTTCAGACAGAACTGTGGGTTCAGACCAGTTTGGCAGTAAACTTGCTCTGAATTTGTATTCTGTAAAAAAAAATATATATATATATATTATGTATTATGTATATATATATGTTAGTGGTGGTCAGAGGGGCCAACGGCGCCAAATGGCATTCTCGCCTCTGTGAGACCTCCCCAGGGCGGCTGTGGCTACATGTAGCTTACCATCACTAGCAGTGTGTGAATGTGAGAGTGTGTGAAAGCGTCTTTGGGTGTCTTGAATATATATATATATCTCGTCTCGTCTCGTCTCGTCTCGTCTTCCTCCGCTTATCCGGGTCCGGGTCGCGGGGGCAGCATCCCAACTAGGGAGCTCCAGGCCGTCCTCTCCCCGGCCTTGTCCACCAGCTCCTCCGGCAGGACCCCAAGGCGTTCCCGGACCAGATTGGAGATGTAACCTCTCCAACGTGTCCTGGGTCGACCCGGGGGCCTTCTGCCGGCAGGACATGCCCGAAACACCTCCCCAGGGAGGCGTCCAGGAGGCATCCTGACCAGATGCCCAAACCACCTCAACTGGCTCCTTTCGATCCGGAGGAGCAGCGGTTCTACTCCGAGTCCCTCCCGAATGTCCGAGCTCCTCACCCTATCTCTAAGGCTGAGCCCGGCCACCCTACGGAGGAAACTCATTTCGGCCGCTTGTATCCGCGATCTCGTTCTTTCGGTCATTATCCAAAGCTCATGACCATAGGTGAGGATTGGGACGTAGATCGACCGGTAAATCGAGAGCCTGGCTTTCTGGCTCAGCTCCCTCTTCCCCACGACAGACCGGCTCAGCGTCCGCATCACTGCAGACGCCGAACCAATCCGCCTGTCGATCTCCCGATCCCTCCTACCCTCACTCGTGAACAAGACCCCGAGATACTTAAACTCCTCCACTTGAGGTAGGACCTCTCCCCCGACCCGGAGGTGGCAAGCCACCCTTTTCCGGTCGAGAACCATGGTCTCAGATTTGGAGGTGCTGATCCTCATCCCAGCCTCTTCACATTCGGCCGCGAACCTACCCAGCAAGAGCTGAAGGTCAGAGCTGGATGAAGCTAGGAGGACCACATCATCCGCAAAAAGCAGAGACGAGATTCTCCTGCCACCAAACTCGACACACTCCACACCACGGCTGCGTCTAGAAATTCTGTCCATAAAAGTGATGAACAGAACCGGTGACAAAGGGCAGCCCTGGCGGAGTCCAACCCTCACTGGGAACAGGTCCGACTTACTACCGGCTATGCGGACCAAACTCACGCTCCTCTGGTAAAGGGACTGAATGGCCCTTAACAGAAAGCCACCCACCCCATACTCCTGGAGCGTCCCCCACAGGGTGCCCCTGGGGACACGGTCATAAGCCTTCTCCAAATCCACAAAACACATGTGGATTGGTTGGGCAAACTCCCATGCCCCCTCCATCACCCTTGCAAGGGTATAGAGCTGGTCCACAGTTCCACGGCCAGGACGAAAACCACATTGCTCCTCCTCTATCTGAGATTCAACTATCGATCGGACCCTCCTCTCCAGTACCTTGGAGTAGACCTTTCCAGGGAGGCTGAGGAGTGTGATCCCCCTATAGTTGGAACACACCCTCAGGTCACCCTTCTTAAAGATGGGGACCACCACCCCGGTCTGCCACTCCCTAGGAACTGCCCCCGATGACCACGCAATGTTGTAGAGACGTGTCAACCATGACAGCCCTACAACATCCATAGCCTTAAGATACCCAGGACGAACCTCATCCGCCCCCGGGGCTCCGCCGCTGTGTAGTTGTTTGACTACCTCAGCAACTTCTGCCCCCGAGATCGGACAGTCCATCCCCAGGCCTCCCAGCTCTGGTTCCTCCTCGGAATGCGCATTGGTGGGATTGAGGAGCTCCTCAAAGTATTCCTTCCACCGTCCGACTATAGCCTCAGTTGACGTCAGCAGCTCCCCATCCCCACTGTAAACAGTGTGAGCGAGTTGCTGCCTTCCTCTCCTGAGGCGCCGGACAGTTTGCCAGAACCTCTTTGGAGCCGATCGATAGTCTTTCTCCATGGCCTCACCAAACTCCTCCCACGCCCAAGATTTTGCCTAGGCAACTGCCACTGCTGCACCCCGCTTGGCTATCCGGTACCTGTCTGCTGCCTCCGGAGACCCACAGACCAGCCACGCCCTGTAGGCCTCCTTCTTCAGCCTGACAGCTCCCCGAACCTCTGGTGTCCACCAGCGGGTACGGGGGTTGCCACCACGACTGGCACCGGCCACCTTACGACCACAGCTAGCAACAGCCGCCTCGACAATCGCAGAGTGGAACAAGGCCCACTCGGACTCAATGTCCCCCACTGCTCTCGGGACATGGTCAAAGCTCTGCCGGAGGTGGAAGTTGAAGACCGTCTTGACAGGTTCTTCTGCCAGGCGTTCCCAGCAGACCCTCACTATGCGTTTGGGTCTGCCAGGTCTACGTGGCATGTTCCCCTGCCATCTGATCCAACTCACCACCAGGTGGTGATCAGTTGACAGCTCCGCCCCTCTCTTCACTCGGGTGTCCAAAACATACGGCCGCAGGTCAGATGATACGACTACAAAATCTATCATCGACCTGTGACCTAGGCTGCCCTGGTACCAAGTGTACCGGTGGGCAACCTTATGTTCGAACATATATATATATATATATATATATATATATATATATATATATATATATATATATATATATACACACACACATACATACAGGTCCTTCTCAAAAAATTAGCATATTGTGATAAAGTACATTATTTTCGGGCATCCGGGAGCCCCTTCTCCCGTTCTCATCGTTGAAAAAATTTTATCAGTCGCATTGAGTGACCAACTGATGAGGTTCTTTTTAGTGATTAAAGTTTCCAGTTTCCAGAAAAAATGCAGAAGCAGCCGTGCACCCAGCACACAGAGACAGACAAAGGGCCTTGAGGATGAGATATGGAGGAGAGGAGTAAAAAAAACGTCTGCACCCTCCGAGAGATTTTCACTTTATCACCTGTCAATAAAATTCAAAATTCAATTCAAATTCAAAAATAATTCATTAATCCCAGAGGGAAATTGATTAGCACAAGAAGAAGAATTTAGATCATTTTATTGGCATCGTAGTGGTGTCTGGAAGTAAAAGAGCTAAAACATATTATTACGTAACATATTCAAACATAACAGATTGAAGGAGTGGCCTACACTCATTTGAGGAAGCTAATGTAGGCTATCAAATCACAGACTGATGGTGACCTGGCTTTGTTGTTACTGGTTTTGTAAGTAATAGTATTTTTGTTCTACAGTTTGGATCTTTTAACTTTGTTCCTTATTTAGTATTCATCATGTCGTGTTAGCGTTAGCTCGTTGTTGTTAGAGCTACAACATGATGTGGCAGGGTTGTTTATGGTAATTCTGCTTTCAACCAGTAGCATTAGAAGGAGGAAACTTAGTATTGCTTTAATGCTTCAGGACTAGGACAATCTTGATTCTGTTCTCCACAAAATTCTGAAGCAGAATGTCTGATCTTTGACCTTAAACACGTCCTCCATTCTGTAATAATCACAGCTGCAGGTGCTGCTACAGGCTGGTTATAATGTAAACGGTCCATTGTCAGTTTTACATCGGACCATGTTAGCTTGGATGGTTTGTTCCTTCATAAATTAGTTCAACATTTTAAAACTATGTTTTGTATTTGCAGGTTTGCTTTGTCTAATATTAAAGTTTGTTTGTTTAAAAGGGTCTGAACTGGATTCAGTTGTTTCTTTAGAAAATACCCAATACCTTTGAAACAAACTAACTAAACAGACAAAACAGACACACACACAAACTATAAAAAGACACATTCCTCCATTAACCTCCACTTATCCGGGGTCGGGTCACGGGGGCAGCGCCCTATGCAGGGAGGGCCTCCGGGGGAACCCTAAGACGTTCTCTAGCCAGCTGAGAGACATAGTCTCTCCAGCATGTCCTGGGTCTTCCTTTGGGTCTCCTCCTGGTTGAACATACCCGGAAACCTCTCCAGAGGGCATTCTGACCAGATGCCAAAGCCACCTCAACTGGCTCCTCTAGATGTGGAGGAGCAGCAGATCTACTCTGAGTCCCTCCCGGATGACCGAGCTTCTCACCCTATCTCTATGGGAGAGCCTAGCCACCCTGTGGAGAAAACTGATTTTGGCTGCTTGTTTCTGCAATCTCATTCTTTCGGTCACTACCCAAAGCTCGTGACCATAGGGGTGGGTAGGAACATAGATCGACCGGTAAATAAAGAACTTTGCATTCAGCCCTCTCTCTTTCCACCACAACACCTATATCACTGCAGAAAAGCATCAATCTGCGTGTCGATCTCCTGCTCCATCTTTACCTTACTCGTAAACAAGACCCCAACTCCTTCACTTGAGGAGTTCCTTACTTGGAGAAGGCGGTCTACCCTTTTTCAATTTAAAGGAGCTCATTCTCATTCCAGCTGCTTCACTCGGCTGTGAACTGACTCAGGCCTAGTCCACACGTAGCCGGGTTTTTTAAAAACGAATATCCGCCCCTCCAAAAACTTGCATCCACACCACCTCGTTTAAAAAAAAACTCTGTCCACACGTACCCGGATAAATACGTTGTTAAGGACATGCCAGACCTGTAGGCGGCAGTACTTCCCCCGTTCTTAACCTTGTCCTTCGTCTGTGGTCTTCCGCAAGGAGCAGTAATTCCGCTTGCAAAAACAAACAAGCAAAAAGCGCTTGGAGAATTGATAAAGCGAGAGCAGCTCTGAGGGCATCCATGCTGTCGGCTAGTGTAAACACAGGTCGCACACGTGATGTCAGCATTTTTTTGTCGCGGAAAGTGACGTTGCGGACCTTAAAACTCCGTTTTTGTCTGTCCACACGCAGACACCCAAAACGGAGAAAACGCAGATCTTCACTTTGGCCGGAGTTTTTAAAAAGATCCGTTTTCGTGTGAAAAAACTCAGTTTTCGTGTGGATGACAGGCCAAAATGTAGAAAAATATCTATGTTTTGGCAGATCCCCGTCTACGTGTGGACAGGGCCTCAGTAAAAGCTGGAGGTCCCGTCGTGATGAAGCCATCAGGACCACATCATCTGCAAAAAGCAGAGAACTGATCCTCAGGCCACCAAAACAGCTCCCTTCAACACCTTGGCTGCGCCTAGAAATGCTGTCCATAAAAGGTATGAACAAAATGGGTGACCAAGGGTAGCCTTGGTGGAAAGCAACCATCACCGGAAAAAGTCCAACTTATTGTCAGCAATGTGGACCAAGTTCTGGCATCGGTCACACAGGGACCTCAGCTCGTATCAAAGTGCCCGGTACCCCATACTCCCACAGTACCCCGGCAGCCTCCCTCGGAAGACACATTTGTAAATCTCTCAGTTGCCCATTCTTTGGCCAAAGTCCAACACCAGCGCACACTCGATTTGTGAAAAAATATCCACTTGAAGCTAGGGATGCAACGATACCCCTTTTTTCCAAACCGATACGATACCGATACTTGGATCTGAGTACTCGCCGATACCGATTACCAATACCGATACTTCTACCACACAAAAAAATGCAATGATTTGGAATACAGGTTTTATTTTTCTTCTCTGCTTTCAACAGGAAAAGACTGGGAGGAAGATAAAAAGTAAAATACATGAATGGAAATCATCACAAAACTAAAATATTAGGTGAACAGAAATGACAAGTTACAGTGAAGCCATTTTCAAGCAACTGCATTGGTATCGGTTCCTGGTATTGGTTAACCTTTACCGATACCGATACTGGTACTGGTATATGTATCGGTGCCGATACCGATACCAGTATCGTATCGGTGCATCCCTACTTGAAGCTGTCCATAACAAACCTCCCCCATGGCCCCCACTCCTAAAATAGAAATAAGTGAGTGGAATGGCTGTGGTGGAAGATTTACTGATGAAAAAAGGTGAGGCGAGAACATTCAGAGTGATAAAAGGGGACAGAGAGGGAGTGACAGTTGGGTTAAGACAGAAGTCATGTTCAATAGCAGGTAGAAACGTCAAACAGCGAGTTCACAGGAAAACCATGCAACCTTGTCTTGAAGGAGGATTTTCTGTTGTGTGGAGTAGATTATATCTGTTCAAGCTGCTGACACGGCCTCATTTGCTGCCCGTAGTGTTGGAGGAGGATTAAACGATATAAACTTTAAAGCTTTAAACAATACCTTTCAAAATTAAATGGATTAAGGGAGGGACGTCTGATGGGGATTTCCCAAGGCTTTGTTAGTTTTAAACTCTACTTCTTTTAAAAGGATGGAAGAAGGAGAGGAGAGGGAAAACACACACACACACACACAGGAGTCTGAAATTTCTCAGGCATGTGACCATTTTAATGAGGCTGCTCTCACGTTGAGGAGGGCAACGGGCGCAGGAGAGCTGCCAAGCAGATGGCTCTCATAAACATCCTATCTGCTCTGTTTAGATACATGACTCCTCATCTCCCAACACCGAGAGGAAAACAAACTCGAACGGCACTGCGAGCACTGCCCACTTGCCTGCTTTTGGCACGCCGCGCTGGCTCGTTGAAATGGCACATTTCCATTTCCCGCATTTCCTTCCTCGCAACAATATGCATGAGCTGCGCAACTGATACACACCACCTCTAATCTGCTGTAAGTATGCAGAGAAGATGCAGAATGATTGCGGCGGAGGGTATTTTTGTTTAGTGGCGGTTAGGATGTTGACTTTTATTAAATGTTATTATTACCATATAACCGAAAGTAAATAAACACCCAGGAAGTTGCTGCTGTGATGCGCCGCCGCTTTCTTTTTACAAGTGAAATGGGAACGAAAATGAAACGTATATCAAAATGTGCTGCCTTGCTGTAGACATGTGACCATTCAGATGAAAGGAGTCAGTGTCGAGCTGCTCTCCGTATTGAGGACAGGCTCCATGTTGCCAAGCAGACATCAGTGAGTTAAAATTTCGAGGCGTGTCAAGCACGGCAGCTATCAGGAAGAGAGCTCTCATTATCTTTCTTTAAAACATAATGCGAGTGCACGATGGTAGGAATCGGAGAGGGAAAGGGGGGCTTGATTCTCTCTAATAATAACCCAAAGTAATTCCTCGCTAGCTTCACCTTCAGATCTATTATTAGACAAGTTGGCAGACCTCCAAAAAGAAATGGGATCAAATGCTTCGGATTGGGCCCTGCGAGTGGCTAAAATGAGCATCGCTGCGATCACAGAGGGTAAAAGATGACACAAGTGGCCCGAAACAGCAAAAAAAAAAAAAAGCCTCTCGAGAGAAAACAACAAAACTGCGTCTGTCAAAAAGTGCGGTGGAATTCCGAGGGCAACAAAAGCCAATTCATCCAACTCTATCAAGGAAAACGGACAGCTGGAGCGCCACAGCCTTGACAGCGTTGGGATTCCCTTGTCACTTCCCAAGGTCCACGCACTCACACACTCAGACGCTTGTAAGATGATTAGTCAGAACTGCTTGTCAATTGTACCTTTTCAACCCGGATCAATGAGTGGTTCTGCAGCAGGGGCTCACATCAGGGCCGGTCATTAGCATGTGAGTGGCACTCCATCAGCCCCAGCTCCAGATAAATCAAAGGGTCGGCCACAGAAGAAAAGGCGCTAATATTTCCTCAATAACCCCAGAGAGGCGCCATGGAGAGATGCAAATTGCCTCCCAGGAGACCCCAGGGGACGTGGAGGAGAAACTCACTGCGAGGCAACAGGAAGCTAATGAGTATAATGGTAAATGTATACAAGGAGAGGGAGAAGCCCCTCTCCATTCAGACCAATTAATGCAATCTTCCGTCCCGTACTGTAGAGGGAGGGCCCGTCTCTAACCCCGGGCCCTCCTCCCAGCTCGCACCTCGCAAGCGTCTGTATTATTCAGCACAAGCCAGGCTACGGTCATTAGCCCTGTGGGAGGTTCTGCCGGGCCTGGGGAGTTAAGGAGATTTTAAAAAGCACTCACTCCTCACATCAAAACAAATCGCGCCAAATCAAAGGGGCTCATGCACGTCCTTTCTTTGAGGGATGAGGGAGGGAACCACTATTGTTCTGAAAGCCTCCTGATTTCAAAACGGCAGCGAGAACTGGCCTCATCAGTCGAGCGTGGAAAAAGGGAATGTAAATTTAAATAAAAAACGTATCAGTCCTAAGTATCTTCTAAAAATGTAAAGGAAATGCGACATGGTTAATAAAACCTTTTTCTGTACAATTGAATTTTTACAGCTTTGGCAGATTATAAAGTTTTTATTTACTAATTTCCTTGTTTAAATTTGCTGACACACAAAAAATACCCTGTCCCAAAATAAGTGAATTTAAAAAATCCTAAAACGGATACAAAAAATAAATACTTGTGATAAATCAAGATTAATCTTCCAAGTGTGTGTGTGTGTGTGTGTGTGTGTGTGTGTGTGTGTGTGTGTGTGTGTGTGTGTGTGTGTGTGTGTGTGTGTGTGTGTGTTTAAATCACATTTTATTTTGCTTCATCTTTAATCAAAAACAGAAAATATTGTGTTTGATGGTGATAAAACCCACATGGTAGCATATTACACGATGATGTATTAATCACAGCTGTTCTCTGCAGCATCTCTGGTCCAAAAGCTTCACAGTTTTATAGTTTGTGGCCTTGTGGCTGCAGAAATGCGAGGTTTAGTTTAGGATAGCTGCCCAAAAGGCCAAAGAAACGCTTCAAAAGCACGGCGATGAAGGACTGCTTCCTTTTCATCCTTTGAAGGTCATTCATCAGATGGAAAACTATCCCTGATAGTAGCTGATTGGAAAAGGATTTGCCTTCAGGAGCTCACCGAGGAGAACGAAACGAAGGTTAATAATCTATATATCTTTTTTACATGTAAAATCCTGCACTCCAGATTTCATCGAGCACGTCTGTAAAAGCTCTGCGTCAGCATAACTGCGCCTAACCTGTGCCCCGTATGTTCAGATCCCTCAAATATCACATCTAACTCTGAGAATAAAGAGGAAAATTAATGAGGAAAGTGCTGAGCTCAACCTGCGAACAGAACCACAGGATGGGTTAGCCGCCTCCCAGCTCATGAACAATGGGAGCTGGCTAATCCTCCCCCTGAAGGATCCAGGTTGTTTGGACTTGTGAGGCGTTCTGAGGGATAACCGAGAGTCCTCTAGGCCCGCGTGCTCTCGATCACACCAAACAGAAAATACAAATTGTTGATGAGACATTTCAGTAAATTAAAATTAGCCCCAACATAAGAGAAGTGGAGAAAGTTATTTCAGCAAAAGCACACCACAAAGCTTTTGTTATTACATTACATTTCCACCTTTTAACTATTTGTGGCTGGATGTTTCAACCAACAAGCAATCATCTTTAGCAAATGTGTTTTCTTTTGTGTTTATTGTGCAGCAAAACAAACCCCTCTGTTCACATGGAGCACAGAACTGATGTTGATTTTTAACGTGGAAGCATGAGTGATCATATTCTGCCCCTTAGTGGAGAAACCAGGCCACATCCTGCGAGCAGAGGCAACAGAAGCTGAGGACCTGCACAGCTCACGCCTCAGCCCTTCACCCAGCGAGCTGCAACAATCT
This sequence comes from Nothobranchius furzeri, assembly GCF_043380555.1. Taxonomy (NCBI): domain Eukaryota; kingdom Metazoa; phylum Chordata; class Actinopteri; order Cyprinodontiformes; family Nothobranchiidae; genus Nothobranchius; species Nothobranchius furzeri. The sequence continues at coordinate 58,667,748 of NC_091756.1, read as the reverse complement.
CACCCACGTTCCTCTGATTTAGGAATCGTGCCGCTAAAGACTGTTTCTCCAATAAGAATGGACCGCCATAAACTTTGAGAGGAGACTGCCACTTGTTATTCATTTGAAAATTATGTAAAGTTTGTGAGTTTGAGAAAAAAGCTGTAGTAGAAAAAATATATAAATAAATACAATCCAGTTAAAAACAAACAGCTTTTTTGAAGCTTTTCACGTCATCGGGAACCGCGTGCGGACGCATCGCAGCTCAAGCAGGAACCTTTAGCCCAGAAACATGCCTGATTCTGTAAAGTTAGTCACACCAGAACCAGCGGCACCAATTCTGAAAATGAAACCTCGTGTCTTAACGCTGTTTGCTTCAGCTGCAGAGACGAATGTTTACTGAAATGAAAGAAGGAAAAACACAAAAATACAAAGGATTAAAGTTCTGATTTCATAAAAACAACAGACAGGTGTTGTAAAAACATTTTATTAAGCAGAGATAAATAACTTAGGCCTATAGTTGTGGACTAGAAGGACAATATACTTTCTAGCTGCCTGTAACTTCAGATGATGTTTTATATAATCCAAAAGGTAAGACACATTTGTGCTTGGGAAATGAAATATGTTTGTGTTGTTTCCCAGCTTTAAACCCAGTCCCATGTCAATCCCCCTACATGGAGCCACTCTGTGAGGAAAAAATGGCTTAAAGTGGATGAGCTAAGTTATGTGGCTCATGATGCTGGAACACCCATCAGCTGATTCTGTTGATTCTTGTTTTGTGTCCATAATTGTATTTGATTACTAAAATCATAATGTACCAACCTGCCAGTCCCTGCCTCATGCTGGTCACCTGTTTGGCGTGGCTTATGTTGCCTATCGTGGCAAGGCTCTCTTCCAGAAAAAACTGCAGCTCAAGACAAAAGTCAGCGGGAGAATCAGGATTAGCAGAGAAGATCTCTGAACTCTACACAACCCATAAATGCATTATTTATACAAGCTGTGGTGAAAATGAAAACAAACAAATCAAATCAGTTGTTTTTTTCCAGGAAGTGCTGCAACAACACAAAATAATCAACCCGAAACATGTCCTTTATGACTTTACAAAGTGGATTTTACACTTAATAGTTCGTTCATCTGTTTGTCCAGTATTACGTCCCCCGGCTCCCTGAGAGTGATGTGATTGGGGGAGTGATAAATTGGTGTGTGGATGAAATGATAAGAAAGTGTTGTGTCGCTAAAACAGAGGATTTTATTCCAAAAAGGTGCTCAAGAAGGGTATTTACAACAACAACAACAATATATACATGAAAACTAAAGCAGCTTGTACAAAGGGGGGACCGGAAAACGCCAACCCAGGAGGGGTGGTGGTGGTGGGGGGGGGGGGTTAACTGACTGAAAATAAAAATTCAAATTCAAATTCAAATTTTATTTGTCACACACACTTTCATACACAGTACGAAATACAGTGAAATGCCTTACACAACTGCTCGTGACCTAAGAGTTGAAAATAAAAAAAACTGTACACCACGGATTAAAATGAGGGGTAAATTAACTGGGAAAGAGTAAGGTAAAATATATCTGAATTAAAGTTGAATAATAGAATAGCTTTACAACAAAATACACAACACAATACAAATTAGAATAAAAGGTAAATTTAGCTGGGAGGGAATAAGATAAAATATATATAAGTTGAAGCTGAGAATAAAGTAACTGTACAACAAAATACATAGTATGTAAATGTATAAGAATGTATGAAGAAATAAAAATATCTGTACAAAACAGCGGCTGAACAAGTATTAAATGGAAATGAAATATATATATATACAATGTCCAGAGTTGTGCAAACCAAAATACAAATAATAAGAGCAGTCCTGAGAGGCAGGAAAGCTCAGGCAGATCCAAAGTCAAAGTCTAAAGCTGCTCCAAAGTAGAGTTACCAAAAGTCTAATCCTAATTCCAAATATCCAAAACGAGTCGAATACCAAAGTCTATTTTCAAACGAGTCTAATATCGAAGTTTTAACCAGCCAATCACGGCTGGAGGAGAGAATAGCATAAACTCTTCCGAGCCTATGCTACCCTGGAACTTCTCTCCGACCGAATGCTGATGAGAGCCTTTTATCAACAGAGCGGCGATTAATAATTATACACAGCTGGGTGAGGGAGCCGGACGAGGAGGGAGCTGCTGAGGCCGCTGAGGTCATCTAGTGTCCGAGGGGGGGGGGGGGGGGGGGTGTAGCGTGTGTGACATCCAGCCAGACAGCTGGAGTACAAAAAAGTGCATTCTCCACACCGATAACTTTAAGGTTTAAATAAATGAGGAATATTTTATTAGATTAAAAGCAAATTTGATTTTTTAAATATTTTTTCAGATGATCTGTTGTGATACAAGTATATTTTATTATGTCAAAGTGAGATGCTTAGAATTTGTTGACAAATACTGAAACCAATCCAACATCCCTCTTTTCCAACAACTTTGCTTATCCTACTTCCTAACGTAACACCTAAAAACACCATATACCATCGTCATCATCATCATCATCATCATCATCATCATCCTAATCTTTAAGCATGTTTTCCTGCTGCTGTCAAGTTTAATTTAGAAGGTGAAAGGTCATATTCAGCTCACATGACCGTAAACGTTGCAAGTCTGTGTTCACCAATGCTCAAATATCAAAATCTGTTGACAACTTTTGTACTTTTTGACACACATGAAGAGGCCCGTAAGAACGTTTCATCAAAATTACAAGTGGAAATCATTTTGACGTCAAACAGCCACCCGTGCAAAAACAAGTCTTCTGCTTTAAAAAGCTGCCTCGGTGATTATTCAGAGGCGTAATCATGCTCTATAACACAATGATAACACAACCCAGCACAGTGGCAATTTCAGCATCAGAGCTCCGAGAAGTCACTTGCATCTGAAGACAAATCAGACAAAGACTTATGCATCCTAAACAGTCGCTGCATGTCAGTGATTCGCTTTCACACTGGAATATAATCAACAGCCGGCGTGTCACTCCCCACAAACCCGCCAAGTGTAGGAGTGGAGGCACTGACACATGTAACTGACATCTCAGGTTTAATTTGACTGGTAATCACACCCACCTTTAGTTTCAGAGCATTTCACACATCTGAGCCACAGTTTCAGGTGTTAAGCTGGTAAGGAGACACGCAACTGTGACATTGAACGATAACACCTCTTCAAAGACGGTCACATTTTAGGTTCAGGCTCTGCCATTATGGTTTTATTAATGATGGCGAAAGAAAGCGAGACTCCCACACTTTTCCATGAAAACAGTCGACTCTCATTTCAGAGATGTTTTCATCTCCTTGCACACGTTAAGTTCAGTGGGTATTTCAGACTAATCAGAAACACACACACACACACACGCCTCACTGCACCAATGATTTCACTTCCAAGGAGAGACGACTCCACTAACGCTGCCCGTGTTGTCACCTTTGTAGAACTTGTTTTAAATTGTGAAAACTGGTCCTAGCTGAGGATCTGAAATTGTGGTTAGAAACACATAAGTCACACGGCCATCGCACCCCCGATGGAGTCAGGGATGGACAAGCACCATCTTACATTGGTGATCTTCTGAGTCCCTACACCCCCAGCAGGTCCCTGAGGTCCAGTGATCAAAGCCTACTGGTTGTGCAGCACCAGGCTAAAGACCAAAGGTGACAGATCATCTGCTGCTGTGGCCCCCAGACTCTGGACCTCTCTCCCCCTGAGCCTGAGATCAGTGGACTCAGTGGTCTCCTTTAAAAAGCAGCTGAAGACTCACTTGTTCAAGCTGGCTTTTGTATGACCTTCTTCACCTCTCTCTCTTTATTCTGCTCTCCCCACCTATTCCACCTTCCTCAGGATCCACTGATTTCCCTCTTTCCTGTTCTCTCTCTCTCTTTCTTAACATTTTTTCTTTTAAATCGCAATTGCTTATTCTTGCTCATTTTAAATATATTTTTAAACATTTTCTAAATGCTTTTTTTCTATTTTTACAATTTTCATATTTTTCGTTTTTGTTTTTGTGAAGCGCCTCGTGATTTTTATCTTGAGAGGCGCTATAGAAATGATATTTTCTTCTTCTTCTTGTTCTTTGCTGATGCTGCCGCTGGCCTTGGATCAAACATGTTTTACGCACTTTTAAAACCATCCCTGGGTTGGTTTCTGAGAAAGTTCAAGTGAAGTTCAACATTTAAAAAATAAAAATAAAATATATGTAAACAACAATTTGTGCCAACACACACGAGTGCTATTGAAACAACAGAAAGACCTTTTCCTCCTCACAGATAAATAACTATGTCACTGTAACAGACTGCTGATGCCAGGATAAGATCTAGAACCACAGCTCAGATTTCAGTTGGAGATCATCATCACAACTTTCATTTTTATCTGTAAAAGTTACTTTAAGAGACAACGTTCAAATGGGAACATATAACAACAATGTGAAATGTAAATCCAATTAAAAAAACAGAAACATTTTAAAAATTTCTTATTTTCTTTTCATTTTGTTTTGGTTGCCATGTAAAAAATACGTCCAAAGATACATTTTCTCTCCAACATTTTTAATAGCAAGTAGGAAGCTAAGTAAAACCCGGCCATCTAAAGTGAACTAATGGGTTTTCTGGGATTGTTTAACAACTTGAAGAGTGGTTTATTCAACATCATATCAGAAAAACACACCATTTCCTCACATGTAGTTTATTTGTCCAAACTGCAGCGTTCCTGTTTGCTATGTCTGATTACTGGGACGTCTCATCCCTCTGCAGCTGCTCCTGAGCTGAGTTGCTAATTCAGGCCAGTGTTTTCCCATTTAAGCAGTCCCAGGTGTCTTCATTTCTCGCTGTGTAAGCAGCCGGCCAGGCCAACAGAGAGCACCGAGCTGTTTGCTATGCTGGACATTCAGGGACTTCAGGCATTTTGGTTAAAATATTTGACCTTGTCGAGTGACATATAATCAATTTGTGGATAACATGGCTCAAGCACTTGATTTATTTAGTCGAGCGGTTGACTCCTTTATTCTCAGCGGTATAATAAAGCAGTAAAACCAAAACCAGGCACTTAGACCGCTGCAGCCTGTTTCTTTCTGCTCTTCCTCAGACACCTGCACGGTGTGAAGGGCTCATTTGTGTCAGTCTGCACTCTGATTCAACAAACCTCTATTAGGGAGCTGATTACAGGAGGGTGATGCATGCTCATATAATACACAGACAAAGGTTCGCTGCTCTGATTGTTACAGATACGAACCCTTTAGGTGGATGGTAACCCGAATAATAGGCGTAAGGAAAATATGTTTTAGCTTTTTTGTTGTTTCTGAACATGCAACACAGATTAAAGTCCCATAGTCGTCACACACACTGGTGTACGGTGAAAAGTGTCCTCTACATTTGACCTATCTCCTTTGGGAGCGGTGAGCTGCAGACTCAGTCGCTCTCGAGAACTGCTGTGGCCCCCAGACTCTGGACCTCTCTCCCCCTGAGCCTGAGATCAGTGGACTCAGTGGTCTCCTTTAAAAAGCAGCTGAAAACTCACTTGTTCAAGCTGGCTTTCATCACTACCCTCTCTGTAAAGTGCTCTTACCTAATCCACCTTTCCTGGGGTCCTATTAATTTTCTCTCTCCTTTTTAAATATTTTTTTCTGATTATAATCAGTCACTCAGAGTTTTTCATGCACACTGAACATGAAAATAGTCTCCTACACCAATCTCCCGCATTAGCTTCCGATGGAAAATAAACGATGAAAGATGAGATCTACGTCACACTGTCAGTTAACATTCATGAACGCACCCATCGTGACTCATAACGGAGAAGGCGGTTGTTGGTTTACCATCCAGGAAACAGCAGAGATAGTCCCGTCTATCAGAAGCCAACCATTAGCATTAGCAACTCAATCGCATGGCAGAAGCTCCTCCAGGCTTGTGTTATTTGTGGAGATAAAACATCCATGTTGTTAGTCAGAGTCAGAGTCAGTTTTATTGTCAATTCTACCACATGTGCAAGACATACAGAGAAATGAAATTGAGTTTCAGTACACACAATTCAGAGATCAGACATACATGGGCAAGACACATGACAAGAATTGGTGACTGTGGTCCTTCGCAACACGAGTCGCGCTACCTTAAAAGACGAAAAGGGAACTACATGGGATCCTGTTTCCCCAGTGGGAGCCGCCCTGTGTGGTGCTCAGCCAGCTGTATCCACAGGAGGGAGGGAGATCTTTGGTAGGAGCGCAGAGCACATTGAGTTCCTGCAGGTTGATGTCCTCTCTAGGCAGAAGTCCACAATCTGAAGGCGGCGGGCGGGGGGGGGGGGGGGGGGGGGGGGACGGGTTTTCACAGCATCAGCATTCCTTCCTTCGTGGGGGTTGTTGTTAGCAGCTCAAGGCTGCCTTGGCGTCAGATTTGCATAACAAGACTTTGTTTGGGTCAGGCAGAGATAATTTTCCTCTCTGCCTTGAAGTCTGTATTGATCATTCAAGTCCTCCAGTGAAGCCAATTTAGGTGCTAATCATCCCCACACCGTCCGGTGACCCTCTCCGAGATGACATCCATTTTGCGCACTAATACCGGTAACGCAGCAAGGACATTGTCCATCTTACGATTCGCCTCGAGTAACGTCCCGGGTCTGTGAGGTCACCGCCTGGGCGGTGCTTTCCTTGGGTGCGGGTCGCACTCCAATCGCTCCCGTCATCCCAGTTTTCCAGAAAACCAGATATCCTCCCACTCCAATCAGAAGAAAGAAAGTCAATGGTAGGGTTGCATTTCTGTTGTCCAGTCCAAGGGGAGATGTCCAAATATCAAGAAATAAGACTCCAAAACCTTTCATCTGAAGCTCAGATGTGATGTGGGTCGCTGCTAGATCCTGGAAATGATGCACCAGTATATTTTTACCCAGAGTACGACTTACAAGGCATTCTTTCAGTCCACTGTAAATGTATTGATAAAATGAGTGAACCACACTTTTAACAAGTTAGAATAGGTGTATTTTTTTAATATTGTTTTTATTATTTTTAGTTTAGCCCTGGATTTGCTTGTTTTCCATTAAACATGTTATTAGACACACACTTTAAACACCGTGTGTTCTAATGGCTGTGCTGCAGTAATGATGACTTGGATTGCGTGTAGTATTTGCATCACCACTGTAGCTGAATGGTGTTTTTTTTATTTATATTTTCATACATATTAATTATTCACTGGTTTAAGAAAACAAACAACAAATCTTGTAGTACACATTACTCCAGTGAGTGTCGTTACAAACCAGAAAAAAAATCTGCAGACAAAAATTTGGGCAAATCTCTTGAATATTTATAAAGTGGGCATAATATGACTTATTTATTTTTAGTTAATAATTAAAAGTGGTGAATGCAGATCATTAAAAATTAACTGTGATATATAGAGAAACTGTTAAACATACATATTTGTGGCTAAATATTCATCTTTGATGCCAAGGACTATTAAAGCTTGTTTGGGTTTTTTAGCTACAGAGAGTTTGCTTCTTTCAAATCTGTTTCCAATTCACTTAACTGTATTTGTGTTTGTCTCACAGGGATCTGAGCTCATAGCCACCAAAAAAAGCACAAAGCAATCCCAAGGATCCGTCTGAGTGAGAAATAGGGATGGACACGATGCCTCTGTTTTCTGAGCATGAAGTAATTCTTTTAATGGCCTGCCAGCTGTGCACTCTAAAGTTTGATTTTGCTCTGCAACACGAGAGCAAAAATCTTCAACAATTTATTATGCTGTTTGTGCCTCGCTTCACTAGTTATCGCCTGCAATTTATTTCCTACCTTGGGGTACTGTGAGCCATTTTTCTCCATTTTCAGACTTTTTTTATTTCAGCATGCTGCTGACTAAACTGCTGCCTGCAGCCATGGTGTTGGAACATCACAGAGAACTACATCGTTATGCTGGAGCTGGTTAACAAAGGGAGGCAGAGAACCAGTAAAAGAATCACAGACCACAAGGTGGTGCGTGAAGCACCTGTAGATGTTCCGACTACTGGTGACAGGTGAACTGTCTCACTAATGAAGATCACAATCTCTTGTCAAGGTTAACTGACCACTTATGGGCCATTCCCATCTGTACCGGGTCGGCCCGGGCCGGGTAGCGTAGGTTGTTTACATATCTGGGTGGCCTGGTATTTTTCCGGGCCAACCAAGGCTCATTCTCAGCCCTCTTCTCGAGGGGGTCTGCTTCAGGCCGACCAGGGCCAACACGCCCACTGCTGACAGCAAATTCACACCTTCCATTAGAGCAAGCCTCTGATTGGTGGGTAGAATCAGCCCACATGGGCTTAAGACAAGGACGTGTGGAATCAACCGGGCCAGGCTGGGGCTGACTGGGGCTACCGGGCCCGGGCCGACCCGGTACAGATGGGAATGGCCCATTATTGAGACTTCAATAAAATTGTTTTCAGTTAGAAATTAAGATACACAAGTGTCACTGCAGCTGCAGGTCTGTGACAACATAAAGGTGAAGATAGGAAAATCTGAATATGGTGAAACAGTTCATTTATTTCAGCAGTTCAACTTGACCTTCTCAGTGGGCCCTGGGACTGAGGCCTAGTCCACACGTAGCCGGGTTTTTTTAAACGAATATCCGCCCATCCAAAAACTTGCATCCACACCACCTCGTTTTAAAAGAATACTCTGTCCACACGTACCCGGATAAATACGTTGTTAAGGACATGCCAGACCTGTAGGGGGCAGTACTTCCCCCGTTCTTAACCTCGTCCTTCGTCTGTGGTCTTCTGCAAGGAGCAGTAATTCCGCTTGCAAAAACAAACAAGCAAAAAGCGCTTGGACAATTGATAAAGCGAGCGCAGCTCTGAGGGCATCCATGCTGTCGGCTAGTGTAAACACAGGTCGCACACGTGATGTCAGCATTTTTTTTCTGTCGCGGAAAGTGACGTTGCTGACCTTAAAACTCCGGTTTTGTCTGTCCACACGCAGACACCCAAAACGGAGAAAACGCAGATCTTCACTTTGGCCGAGTTTTTAAAAAGATCCGTTTTCGTGTGAAAAAACTCCGTTTTCGTGTGGATGACAGGCCAAAACGTAGAAAAATATGTACGTTTTGGCAGATCCCCGGCTACGTGTGGACAGGGCCTGAGACACTGGTGTTCAGACCCCAGCTCGGTCATACCAAACACCTTAATAAACAGGACCCAGTGCTTCCATGCTGCTGCTTTAAGGGTTTGGGTTGAGGGGTTAATCCGCCACCAAATAGTTCCTGAGCACAGCCACTGCTGCAGCTCTGTGCTCCCCATGGGAATGGGTCAAACGCGGAGAATGATTTTTACCACACACCAGTGAAACAACTGACGGCACTTTAATAGGTGAAGCTAATAGTTGAGACAGACTCCATGCAAAGCCAGATTTTTTAAGCCTTTATTTTTTTATAATTGTGGTGATTATGTAGCCTTGCAAGCCAGACTAAATAAATGTATTATTTAGTCTGGCCATGCTCCATTGACGGCTCTCGGTTGTGGGGCGGGTTCTACCGTTGTCTTTCAAATGATCTCCGCATTCCACTGGACAATGAATGTGACATACTCTTGTTTCACTCTGTTGCATCATCCCACCCACCAGGCATATAGAGTGCCCTGATTAGCCCACAAAGCGGATAAAGCTCTGTGATTTGTTCACTAAGCAGATAGAGCACTATGATTGGCCCACCATTATGGACCAATCACAGCTCTCTATGTGTTTGAAACCCCTCTAGAGAGCTGTGATTGGCTAGCGAGAGTCCTGGTAGGAGCTGCTGCGGTTCCAATAGAGCTCCGGGAGTTGACGTCACTTCTCCCGGCATGCAACAGTTCAAATCGAAACGGCGCCATATTGGCATGCAGAAGCCGGCAGCTGGACTATTTGTTATTGTCAGAAAACTCAATCAAACGGGAAATATGGTAGATTCCTGTTGTGCCCCAGGATGCAGAACAGACGCGGACGACATAAGGAATGAGCCATCTACAGGATTCCCCAAGATCCGGAGCGCCGCAAACGTTGGATCATTGTAATAAAACGCGCTAGTGACCGGGCTAAAATGAAACTGTGGGATCCCGAGAGTAAAGGTTTTCACTTATGCAGCGACCGCTTCATATCAGGTACTTAAACCAACGTTTCCTCAACTGTGTGTGGTATTTATTTTAAATGCTTTTATTACGATTCTTAGTGGGCTTCCTAAACTTATTTTGGTGTGGCTTTTTCCGTCTTATTACTCATATTAGCAAGTAAACATCACGTAAAACGTTGCCTCGTGAGTTCTGCGTGCTGCCGTTTCCGTGTTTTATGATGACAGCAATTAACCGGCTAAGCTGTATTTAATTTTTAAGCAATGGTTGATCAGTTGTCAGATCACACATAAAAAGCACTTTGGATTGCTATTATCTGTCTCACCGAGACTACTTACGTGTAAATCTGTTATTTGTCCGTCCATCCATCCATTTTCATCCGCGTATCCGGAGTCGGGTTGCGGGGGCAGTAGCGTGACTTCCTTCTCCCCAGCCGCCGGAGCCAGCTCCTCCGGGTAAATCCCAAGGGGTTCCCCGGTCACGTCCGGTGTTGTGCCGGTAAGAAATCCACTCCGACAGCTTCTGGCGTTTTAAAAAGTATCCCAGGGGCACGGTAAGGGTCGGAGATGTTTAGTCTATTTAATTTCTGACTATATAAAACGATTTCTTCTGTTTTAAAGTGTGAAGTAAACTCCGATGAAGTAAAATCCAAGCGGATCCCGTTCATGTTCATGGTTACATCCGTGTTTGTTTACCTTTTTTGCATGCCAAAATGGCGTCCACTAACTGAGAGTCACGTGGGGTCCGGAGCTCTATGGAGCATGCCCAGACCAAATTTTGCAAAGCAAGAAGTTGGTCTAGTTCACTAGGCTAGTGATTATGGCTTACAGCTGATGAAAACCTCATGTTCTAAATCTCAGATAATTAGAATAATCTGAAAAGGTTCAATATTCTAGACTCAGAGTGTCACACTAATCAGCAAATTAATCCAGAACACCTGCAAACAGTCTAAGTTAGCTGACTTTTGAATAATTATCTAATTAGCAGAGTTTCACCTTAAATTAGCTTTTTGAAACTGGCTTTCACCCTCTCCACCACATGACCTGCTGATCACTTCAGACTCTAAAATCTGGTGTTCCTACTTGATCTAACTGTAGCTTTCGACAGCATCTCATAACATCTCGCTCCAACATCTCGCTTCCATCACCAACAGATCTCTAACTGCACCCCCCCAACCCCACCCATATGTGTTGAGCTCAGCATTTCCTCTCACAACCTGTACTATATTATGGGCGATGGTGGCACAGGAGTTAAGTGCTCGCCTCGCTATCGGAAGGTCGCAGGTTCGAGACCCGCTCAGTCTGTCGCTGTCGTTGTGTCCTTGGGCAAGGCACTCAACCCACATTGCCTGCTGGTGGTGGTCGGAGGGACCGGTGGCGCCAGCGCTCGGCAGCCTCGCCTCTGTCAGTGCGCCCCAGGGCAGCTGTGGCTACATTGTAGCTCATCCCCACCAGTGTGTGAATGTGTGTGTGAATGGGTGAATGACTGATTGTGTTGTAAAGCGCCTTGGGGGGTTCCAGGACTCTAGAAGGCGCTATATCAAATACAGGCCATTTACCATTTTACCCAGAAGCCACACCTGTAATCTGTCTAAGCATTAACCTCTGACCTTGAGGTGAGCTTCCTTGGACGTTCACCCATAGGAAGATCTGAACTGTGTTCCAATTGTAAATCATCTTTCTTTCTGCAGAATGATGGACTCAAAACTGTTTCTAAACGACCGTGTACAGACCCAGATCAGTATCCCCCAAAACAAAGATACTGCTCTACAGAACAAAAGTGAAAACACACGCCACTAAACACGATTCTTTCAAAAACTCCAACAAGGGTGGAGATGTGTGACTTCTCTGTTGTCATCATTTGCTTATGGACATAAACAGCTGGGGTTTTAGGTTTTACTAGATCATGACTACATCTCTACGTGACCTAAGAGATGTGTGACTTCTCTGTTGTCATCATTTGTTACCTTAGTTTATTTCAAACTAAGAAAACATACATTTTTTTTAAAATACCACAAACAGAAAAAAACATATCATCATCCCTTCTTCTCTGTTTGAAAAGGAGTAGGCTGAAGTGGAAACTTACATGTCCCCACCCCTTTATACAAAATTTATTCAAAATTTCCTTCCTTTTTATGTGTTATCCATGTCTCTGATTTGGCAATGACAGTAAATGGTTTCTTGAATTGTGCTATATATTCCTTGATGGTGTCAAAATTTGCATATAAGCTTCTGCTATTGAAATGAGCTATTGTCAAACTATTTTCTGACTTCATCTTCCTATTGAATTATTCTTCATTGTAATAATTACATTCATGTATTTCATTATTAAAGAAATTGTAATCAGGATCAATATTGCTGTCAAAGTCCCAAAACCTATCTTTACAGCCTATATTTGTGTCAATATGTAGTTCATTTGTCATCCTGTTAATTGTAAATTTCTAATCTCCCTCACACTAATCATGTTTCAAAATCCAAATATCATTGAAAGATCAAGTCCTAAATGAAATTTCATTTCCCTCAGATTTTAATCTACACATTCCATTCCTCTATCCCATCATCTCTTTCACTGAATTCGATCCAAATCTTCTAAACTTTTAATCACCAGTATCTTTGCTTCTTCTGGAGTTCCATTCAATTTAACAAAAAAAAAAAAAATTGCTTATGGACATAAACAGCTGGGGTTTTAGGTTTTACTAGATCATGACTACATCTCTACGTGGCCTAAGAGACGTGTCTCTAAAGTTAGTGCTGATGTTTATCCTCGTGTTTACACATACTCCGGAGCTGGAGCCTGACTAAACTGCTATTACAGAGGCGTTAACACTGATTTTTAATCAGTGCATCTGACAGACACAGATCTTCCATTTTGTCTTTGTTGTGTAATAATTAAAGAGAACTGTTGAATCTGTGCGTAAATGTGTTTTTGCCTAGAAGGTAGATTTAATTATATGTTCCTTTTTTAGGTTGTTTGGACTCCAACCCGTGACCTTTTCCAGAGAAAAGGGTTCTATCCGTCCCGTTTAACAAAACAAGTCAGTCGTGTTGATTACCTTCTACCTTGTTCTGCCCCGGATTCATTTCTACGCAGTTCTCTTCAAATAAACATGTTTTATTCTCTTCTGCTTTCTTCATCTTGTTTTGGGGTCCTCTCAAACCAGGGAGAATCAATAAAATTTATGAAATTCTGTACAAGAACGTGACAAGGTCATGCGTAGGTCAAACCTTTCTTACGATGTGTGCACGGCACCAGACCGGAGCCCAGAGGATCCGCATCAAACGGTCTATGAGGGCAGATTTTATTAGAGTTTATTTGTTTATAATATTTACGCATTTGACCATTAGCTACAACAACAACTAAAGATGTTCCTAACTGATCACAATAACTCTTTGGTCAGTGCAGAGGAAAAGAACAGCCACAAGGTGGCAGAAACCAACCTGCTGTGTCAACCTCGGATGCTCCCTTTAAAATAATTCTTGATAACAATCCTTAAACCACTGCTCACAAATTGTATTTTGATATGCAAAACGATTTTTAAATGCATATTATATGCTGTTTTAATTCCTAATATCAGTTAATATTGCATATTAGGGCTTTTAATATTCTCAGGATATTATCAGGCGTTGGCTGCCCGTGTGCTTGTGCAGGGTTTGAGCAGCATCAATTATTAATTCCTCTAAACTTGCTCTTTTAAGCAGACGTCTTTGATGTTGATGTAATTTTTTATCAGCTAAGCAGATCCCACATGGTGGTATCTTTTTGGAAAGCAGTGGGCCATGATTCATTGATGAGCTGAGTGAGCGCAGATATTCACAACCTAACGCTCCTGCAAGATCTGAACCAGCTCTCCACGTAACAGCGAGCTGAGCTGCTGGCCTCGCCTGATTTAAAGAGCGACAAGTTCTGAGCAGCTGCCGCCAGACATCAGATTAAATTAGAACACAAAGCTTTGCAAAAGTCTGCTGCAGTTCGGGGTCAGAGGGAGTTTTGTCACTGACTGTTGTGAAATAAACACGCTTTTACTACTACTACTACTACTACTTTGATTCTAATCATGCCCATTTGCCACTGAAAACAATATTAAAGGGAAATGTTGCTGAGCTGAAAAAATTGGGGTCATTATTATTAAATTATTCACTTTTGACAATGTTAGGCCCTGAAGTTTGGGAACCGATCCCTCTGTAAACACGTAAACGCACGCCCGACAGACATAGAAGACAGAGATGAAGCTTAGCTTTTCTCTGCTCTACTTTCTCTTTCATGTCTCCTCACTTTGGGGTCAGACTGCAGCTAATAAAAACCGGGGAGGCCGCTCGTGTGAGCTGATTAGTTTGTGTCCGTCTGAGACGAGAAGCTCTGTGGAGTTTTTTTTTTGTTTTGTTTTCTTTTTCCAACACATCTGAGGAAGAGAATTAAAGCTGAATGCTTAAAGTTTCACCAACGTGTTTGTTCTCTTCAAAGCAGAGCGGGGTCGTGTGTGTTGGTGTCAGATGTTGTGTGTGCGCGTGCGCTCATTATTTCAATAAAGCCCATTTCGCCTTTTGTGATTCTTCCTAGAGAGAATGGGGGATGACCTCAGCTCGTTTGTTAATGCTTTTGCACAAAAGAATAAAAGTTGCTTGTTTGAGTGCGACTGGATCTACAGCAGGACCTCCCTATCTGCCTTGTTATCAGAACCACTGCCTCGCGTGGACTCTGCTACCAGCCGAGGAGCATGCTTGAGGTGATAATCACACCAGACAAACGAGGCTCTTGTGCAAAGTTTTGCGCTAATAGGATAACTGATTGACAGTCTTTGAGCTTTCGTTCAGCTGGATTGTCTACCACTGCGCTTGCAGCCTGCAAACGGTTCCAGTTTCATGGAGAAACAGAAAGAAGCCACGAGGGAAACCCAGGCCGTTTTAATGACACCCCAACAGAAAAGATGCCGTCTGATCTCGAGATGGCAACACTCTATGAATGATCGTCTCGTCAAATAAAACCCTAGTTGGGTTAACATTCAGGTGTCAGAGGAGTACACGTTCTGCTTCAGATGTTTCATTTTTTCATTAGAAAACTACTATATTTATAAACTGGTTGACAGCAAGCAAGCACACAAAAACACGAGGAGATTAGATGTACAGATCTCTAGCAGTTAGCTTCATTTACGTACAGACATATAAAAAAACATGGCGCCAAAAGCAATTGTTCATCCAGATTTGTAAAAAAAACTGCAAGACAGAACGTTCGACATTAAACATTACAAGCATGAACTTCAACATTTATTTCTGACATCCTTTATTGGTTTAATTCATCTTTATCTGAATCTCTCAGAAGAAACGGGATCTTGAACCTGCTGAAATTCCACGGTAAAACCAGTTTCACGTCACCAAAGTAGCTCCTGCTCCAAAAGGGACGGCTTCAAGCTACACAGGAAATCACGCAACAGTCAACATGGACAGGACAGAATTATTCTGGAGACAGGCTTTATGATCAGATCAGACCATGTTTGAGCTACTGGATTACCATGACAACAGCTATGTATGGAGACGTCAATGTGAAGCTTCAAGCATAGAAGAGAGTCTAAGTTTACATGATCACGTTGTCATAAACACGCAGCTGCAGTAAGACAACATTTTCATCAGTTACGTTTATTCTGATCTTAAGACATCTGATGTTCTGCAGTGGTGACTTGTGTCCACCAGAGGGTGCTGCAGGCGAGCAAATGCCTCAGTGTTCCAATCACAGAGCTAATGAGCATAGATGTTTTTGATATGTGTGCTTTGGGATATTTTTTGAAAGTGCTCATCTATGAGGACTGGATTGATGATAAAGGAGAACGCAAAAAACTCGAGAAATGTCCCAAAATGATAGCCTGGCAAGCCAGACTACATAAATGTATTATTGCTTTGCAAAGCACAAACTTTGCAAAGCAAGAATTTGGTCTAGTTCACTAGGCTAGTAAAATGACTCAAAGATTATAAATCTGATTCCTAAAGCGCCATTGAGGGTTTGCTCAGGACACAGCAGAGCACAGGAGCTGTAGGCGGTTTATCAGCCACGCAAATTTTAAACTTATTGCTGTGAAAAAAAAATAGATCTTTGTTCCAGGGTCATCCTTTTAAAGGTTCTATGTGTGAAATCTATAGACATCACAGTAAAAACCTTCGACTTTTTAGCGCCATGCACTTCAGAGACGTATTGCAGCCACGGTAGCCCACGCATCATGTCAACAACCTCCAGCTTTCCCTCCAGCCAACAGGTCTGTTCTTAACCCTCTCAGGCTCAAAATAAGTTTTGATAAAAGGACGAGCAACTAAGGCCCTGTCCACACGTAGCTGGGGATCTGCCAAAACGTAGATATTTTTCTACGTTTTGGCCTGTCATCCACACGAAAACGGAGTTTTTTCACACGAAAACGGATCTTTTTAAAAACTCCGGCCAAAGTGAAGATCTGCGTTTTCTCCGTTTTGGGTGTCTGCGTGTGGACGGACAAAACCGGAGTTTTAAGGTCCGCAACGTCACTTTCCACGACAAAAAAATGCTGACATCACGTGTGCGACCTGTGTTTACACTAGCCGACAGCATGGATGCCCTCAGAGCTGCGCTCGCTTTATCAATCGTCCAAGCGCTTTTTGCTTGTTTGTTTTTGCAAGAGGAATTACTGCTCCTTGCGGAAGACCACAGACGAAGGACGAGGTTAAGAACGGGGGAAGTACTGCCGCCTACAGGTCTGGCATGTCCTTAACAACGTATTTATCCGGGTACGTGTGGACAGAGTTTTTTTTTTAAAACGAGGTGGTGTGGATGCACGTTTTTGGAGGGGCGGATATTTGTTAAAAAAACCGGCTATGTGTGGACTAGGCCTGAGTGTGTTCAGGGGTACTTCTGAGTTAAAAATGCTCATGAAATACGTATGTGGAGTAACCAGGTAGGAAGGTTTTAGTATTGCAAATCTGCAACATCTGCCTCCAGAGGGTTAATAAATAGCATGAGTTTGATAGTATAATCCATATCAAACCTCTCTAGCCTAACCCACACGAAGCATCTAACTACTTCAATTGAGCTATTAAAAAAACATTTGAATTAAGTCTGTACCAGTGCTGAAGGAAGCAAGCAAGCTCTGTCAGGCCTTGAAGCTGTCACCATTTTGCACAAGAAGGGGGTGGGGGGTGGGGGGGTCTGGTGTCACGTGGATCTGGGAACAGCGTTGTAGGAAACAACACTGGTTGCCTGTTATCCATCAGCTAGCAAAGGAGGGTCGGCTGGAGTCGGGGAGACGTGGCTGATATGGTATTAGCCCCCGGCTAGTGGAGGAACGCTGGAGCATATTGGGAGAGAGACGGCAGGCTGCTGGAGGAGAAGAGACTTGAGTAGAAGGAACTTCAGGAGTCATCTTGAACAAGGACTAAAAACCAGGGTTCAAATCACAGGGGAGCTAAGGGGAGCCTGGCTCACCCGAAAGGGTGACAGGCTCCCCTGGAAACCCTCCACTCACACACCCAGGGGGAGCTCAAAAAAGATCATGGTTCTACTTATAATACACTATTAATGTGGACTCTCAGGGGATTCTTTTGAGCAGAGAGGACGCAGAGCGCTGATCGTTGTTGCGCTCCAGGAAGCTCCATCCTGCTCATGGTCACAGTAACATACTCAAAGTGCCACAATGCACCCTAAAAATTTTCAATTAACACATGATTGTTATTGTCAGCTCATATCCTCTTGTGCGTTTTGTCTCTTCTGCCTGATGCGCTGCGGAGGACATCACCTGCCTCGTGCTCCGGTGATGTAGTGGTGCGGCTGGCGCGCATTCCGCTACTTTTGCAGCAGGTAGATTACTTTGATCTGCTTAGATCAAAAGTAGCTCAGGTGGTGAAAATATAGGAAGCCAAGCAGCAGTTTTTCTGTAGGATTGAGAGGAGATGCAGGAATAAAAGAGACAGACAGGACAGAAAAATAGTAAAATTAAAACAAGAAAACAAAACAAAGTGTTAAAATAGGAAGAATTGTTTTTAACTTTATAAAAGAACAATCTATAAGCTTGTAATATTTATATGTTTGATACAATTCAGATCACCTTCAAAGCTCAGTCCCACACCCAGGGCCGTTTAAAGGCATTTCGGGGACCAGGGCACCCCCAGAAGCCGCTGTGTAATTCATACCCTGCTTGAAACTAACACGATGGGACTGGATCGGGAGCTCTAGTAACCCCAAAATTTCACTACCTCCGCTCCGGCATGAACTCCTCAGCAAAGTCGGTCCCGTTGTAGTCGATCAGAGCTGTTCCACTACTGCGGCCGTGTGGAGCAGTGCGCCGCCCGCCGTTCCGCCATCCGGCAAAATCGATTCTATTTTTGCCGGACGCCGGAGCACCTCAGCAGTCAGTGGACAGAAATCACAACCGCCCAACAGGAAAAGGAGCAAGCACAGCTTCCGTTATTTCACAATAAATCGATAAACAAAGCTTTTGTTTCATATGCACAGGTTTAACAACTTTTAACAACTATCAATGGCGGCTGAAGTTTAAATGCACAAAAATAAGCCATAAATACAGTTTCCACTATCAAAGTAGTCGCCCTTTGTTGATCCAAGCACTCCTGATCTCTCAACACAAACGATGGGCAGATTAAACAGTTCATTGCGATGCTTCTCCCACACAACGGGTGTTTGGATCTAACTTCCGCGTTTATTGCTCGGACTGTATGGCAAGATCTCGAAAATCCCGCGCATGCCTGTTTCCGCACCTCAGGTCTCCGCACCGGAGCGGAGCCGTTGTAGAGCGGGTACAGTATAATTTGAGTTCGGAAGCGAGCGGCTGCGGAAGGCGGGGGCGGAGCGGAGCGGAGGTAGTGGAATTTTGGGGTCATGCCTGGTTTATGCTTCTCCGTCAGCTCCGCAAGGGACAGACACGCACGGATTGACGGAAGCGTTTTGCTCTCATACTTCTCCGTCTCCTGGAGAGTGTTGCAAAGCAATTGCCCGGCAGGACCACAGAGGGCGTAGCGCTGTTCTGTGGTATCCTGTCATGTATCGGTCCAAGATGGTGTGCTTATATTGTGTTTTTTGTGTATATAAGATAATTTAAACACGGACATATTTGTCTCTCATTCTCCCACCTCTTCATGCGCTCGCCACCTCTAAACCCACGTTTCCTGTCATTTCCGTCCACAAATAAAACTCTTGCTGCGCATCTTTTCACTCCTCCAGTCGCGGGAGAATTAAACGTTCATATTTTTAGAGTTTTTTCGCGAGGTATTCTTCAAGCTTTTCCGTGTCTGCCGCTAGTTATCCTCGGCTCTCTTTGCAATGGCGGCGCTGTAAACAACAGCGGCGTCCTGACCAATCACAAGCTTGCGTAATCCGTCTCGTTCGACGGATGTTTAAAAAAGTGGGCTCGACTCCGTACGTACTTGCGTGCCTGCCGGATCCCTACGCAAGGACGGATAATGGCGTTGCGTGTCCCCGCACTGACGCAGACGGAGAAGCGTAAATCAGGCTTAAGAAGTAAAAGCAACTTGAGGTGAGTGAGGGAGTTAAGGGCACCACTTGGAGGCTGGGGTCGAGCCAATAAGAGGCAAGGAGCTCATCGGCTGCCAAGAGTTGGACGTGATGATCTTCTGACATATTTAACGTGTCTTTCCAGTTGATTGTTTGCTATTCAAACTAACAGAGTAAAGCAGCGTAGCTATTTTCTACTTCTTCTTAGTTGGTTTGGCAGACTGCATGCTTCCAGGCTGCACTGCTGCCCTCTGCTGTTTCTTTCAGTTTACAGTCAAAGTGCCAACACAAAACGCAGAGCTCGTGTGTCCCTAAACGGCTACTGTATTTCAAGATGGCACATGGAATGTCAAACACAGTTCATTTATTATAATGCAAATTGTCAAGCAGAGAGAAATATTTAGAATTGATGTTGGTGAGAAATATTAATGAAAAAGGACAAGTTTGTGAATTGGATACACAGAATTTGATTATAAACTGGTAAAAATTTCACACACTGTCTATTTGTTGTTGCTGTTTTTATTATTTGTTCAATTGATGCTTTTCTTTATTTTATTTATTAATTTTTTCATGTATGATTTGCCGTTTTGTGACACTTAAGAATATGAGTGACTAAGATGAATCTGTTGTACCACTGAAAAGTTTGTAGAAGATTGTGACGTCGTGCTATTTGTGTCATGGTCTGCGTCTGCCCCTTCCTTCATGTGCCTCCTGGTGTTTCTCCATCCTCTCTAGATTCCCTTCTGTGTCCTAGCGCCCTCATGTGTCATGTCTGCATCTTTCTCATGTGTCTTCTGGTTTTCCCCATTTGCCCCTAGATCTCCAGCCCTCTAGGCTGCTCAAGTCATTTCCTTTAGTTACAGCCTTTCATGATTTAATATGTTTTTTCCCATCAGTGTTTATTATTTTTCTCCCCCCTCCCTTTGAATTGTAGTTATGTTTCCTGCTCTTTTGTATTAGGTTTTATTCTTAGGTCAAGTTAGTTTCTCCCCTGATTAGTCATTGCCTTCACCTGGTCCTCCTCCCACACCCCACACACCTGCAGCTCATCTCCCTCTCACCCTCCCTGTGTATTTAAGCCCTGTCTTGTCGGTGATCCCTTTTAGCAGTAACGAAGTGAAGTCATTGATTAAGGATAGAATTATGAATGAATGGCAGGACATGTGGGTAAAGGATAAAAAGGGCCGACATTTATTTAATATACAGAACGTAGTAGGTAAAAGGTCGTTTAAGGAGTTACGTAATAGGGAACAAACAATAATAACGAGATTGAGATTAGGACATTCGGGATTGAACAGCACTTTGCATATTTTAGGAAAACATCAAACAGGTTTTTGTGATTGTGGGACAGAACAGGAAACGGTAGAACATGTTTTGTGTTTTTGTAGTAAGTTTGATGTAATTAGGGGTGAATTTATAGATAGGTTGAAAGATAAAGGATGTGGCATTTGGAATTTGAGAACGTTGTTGAATGGCAGTGGGTCCAATTATAAGTTGGTGCTGGAGTTTCTTAGGAAAATTAAGGTATTTAGTAGAATTTAGTTTTTTATTATTTTTCTATATATATATATATATATATTTTCTCTCCTCGCTCTGACTCACAATCCTGCACAGTAGGTGGCGGTAATGCACCTTAAGTTGGTTGCCACCCGCCATTTAAACCGGAAAGGAAGAAGAAGAAGAAGTGTCTTGTCGGTCCATTGTTGGTATTCTGTCAGTCTCTCGTTCCTAGTCTCTAGTATTTTCTCGTGCCTCAGTTGAAACTCTGGTTTATTTTGGATTTTGGACATTTTTGGACTCTGGCTCTCTGCCCTGGATTTATTCTTCGTTTCATCCTTCAACAATAAAGGATTTTACTTTACATCATCTCCTGCCTCGTGTCATCCTGGGTTTCTGCATATTTGGGTCATAAACATCCCCAAAACGTGACAATTTGGGCATCAACAGAGCTTGGATTAAATCAGCCATTCAAAGACAAATAATTACAAAGCAGAAGCAAATAAATTCACAACTAAAGATGTGTTAATCCAAATATACGTATCTGTAAATCTGAATCACATGAATTGACTGAACACCTAAACTAGTGTTGGTAGACCAGTGGTCTCTGGCTTCCACTGTTGGTGTGATAAGCTACAAAACTGGTGCCCAGGTGCTGCCATGTTGCCTTCTCTCTAGACATGCTGCCCTGAAGCCTCATTATCTTCTCCTTGCACAATAATTGTACTTTTGAAGAATCAAAACACTAACTAGAAAAGCGTATTTTGTTTTACAACTGCAACATGTGAACACATTTGTGGCAATACGGGAGTGGTCTATGACCTGTTGACGCCAAGGATGGCAATTGTATCTGCTTGAGTGCAATTTTGTTAACGCCACCTTGGGAATTTCACCCAAGGAATTAAAGCATGTAGATTCATTCCACTTGACAGCAGACGTGGTTTGAGAAGTTACAATGAATTTATTTTATTTTATAGAAGAAACAGTTTAAAAGACATTTTAAAAACTGGCCATGTAAAATACCATAAAAAATACTAAAATTAATGCCCCAAAAGAAAATGAACCAATGAAATGTATTGAGAAAAAGGAAATTAATTTAACTCACTGAAATTAATTCATGAAGTCCAAAAAATGAGAGTTAACTAAACACAGTTCAACTACAAATTTAAATAAACAAAAAGGTTAACAAGCAGGACTGAGGCTAGTGATGGAGGCAGGTAACGCGGGGCAGAGAAGCCCCAACACAACAAAAATAATAAAGAAAGTATAAAAGATTCACCCCTGGCAGTGAACATTCGTACCAACGTGAGAAAACCCAGCACCACCACACGCACACGGGACCACCACCTCCGAGGCCACACCCCACACCTCCTGCCTCAGCCAAACGGTCCTCCCACTGATGACCCCTGAGTAGAAGGGAACTCCCTGCCCAGCAGCAACGGGGATTCAATCTTTCCCGTTTACTAATGTTTTGTATATCAAAGGCAAGCGATGATGTCACACATTGAAGAAATGTAAGACATGAATCAACAAAATTCAACACCAAGGAAAAGACCATCTGAAGTTTCTTTTTATTGTTTTGTGTCATTTGTATAAATGGCAGAATAAGGACTCTGGAGCCAGCCAGCCAGGGGTAGCGTTTTTATAAATGTTGGTCCTGAAAGAGTTAAAAGTGAACTACATTTCCCTTGTGTGCATTCAGACTACTGCAAGCCCATTTCTGCTATTTGGAAGGAAAAATAACAGCACATTTTTCTTTTAAAATGTCCTCCAAATAAAAAGACAACAACGTAGAATTATGGGTTTAAACCCATAAATTTATAAGACGCTAAATCCTGCGTATGAATTCATGTCATTGTTATAACTTTTAAAGCCAGTCAATTTTGAGAAAATTAGTCAGCAGTAGGGATGTAAGAAAATATCGATATGGCAATATATCGTGATTTTTTCCCCAGCAATATTATATCGATATTCAAAAGCCGTGTATCGGAAATATCGATATGGCAATATATCGTGATTTTTTTCCCTGTAATTATTACATTGAAATTCAAAAGCCGTGTATATAATTCTTGAAAGAATTTACATGCAAACATTTGTGTATTTTCTTTTCGTTTTGTGCAATTCAATCGCCACCCGCTAGTTGGCAGCAGTGTGCAACGAGTTTTGTTTCCACCATTGAAATGTAAATCCCTCCCTCATGGTTCAGATACCTCATGTTAAACATGTTACGTATCAGTTTGGACTGTTTACTGAACATTCTTACAATAAATTCAGTAAAATAAATTGTTTGTAACGTCTGACTGAATGTATCGCAATATATCGTGATTTATCGTATCGTCTCCCCTGTATCGTGATGTGTATCGTATCGCCAGAATTTCAAAAATACACATCCCTGGTCAGCAGTATTAGATTCAAATGAATTTATAGTTTTTAAATCTAACAGCTGTCAGACATAAAGTGACAATTATAACAAGCATTGTAACGTTTTAATGAAAGAGGAAATGGGGTCCTTGTTTGCTTCAGCTTCAGGGACAGAGTCACTAAATTGGTTTGCTCTCCTCTCATCACCTTCAGCTCTAGGTGGATTTTAAGCAGCCTCCTCCGGGAACAAGCCGATTTTCAGTCAGACCATTTGTCTCCTGCTTCCATCCGTCCCCATCACAGGAATTACACTGTGTGCTCGGCCTAATGTTGTGCAACTCTCGCCGTTGGTTCACTTCCAAAACAAATGTTTTCTGCATCTACAGAGTGTTACCATGACCCTTCAGGGTGCCAATACACACATCTCAGGCAGGAGCAGAAACTGCTCTTTGTGTCATCTGTAACCACTAGAAGCTTTCTCTGAGCAGGAAGGAACACTTCACTGCCTGCTTAATACAGGTAAAGCACATTTCAGTGATCAGTAAACTGAACTCAGATCAGTCTCTCTGGAACAGGAAATACTTTCTAAAGACTTTTCATTATAATGATTGAAAGCCACTGAAAAATGATCACTTCACTTTCCCAGTTGATGCAGCGCCTCCTAACACAAGAAGGAAAGGTTGGTTTTGCACCAGGACATGTAAAAATAAACTTTTATCTTTAAGGGTTTTCTGAAATGTCAAAGATTTGTGTTTGTTTTCAATTTTAAAGGTCAAATTCACTGAAAAACTGTTTTCTACTTATTATTTTTTAACTGTGATCAGTCACTCAGAGTTTCCCATGCAGACTAAATGTAAAACTAGTCTTCTACCCCTATTTTCTGCATTAGCCACCAAAAGAAGATGGATGGGGAAATGCTCAGATTAGAAAAGGCACTCAGATCTACGTCCCATTGGAAACTATACATGGTCTCACCCATCTTAGCTCACAAAGGGGAAGGCTTTGTTGGTTTAGCATCCAGGAAAAAGCAGAGCATGTCTCGACTAGTAGAAACTAAAGCCGGGCGTACACTGTGCGACTTTTTCACTTTTTTGAGCCGATTTTCCACTCGTGCGAGAATCCACGACATCGAGGCGAGTTTTGCGCTGAGCGGTCGTGTAGTGTACAGGGGGTTACGAGAGGCGATTAACGCCACGTGACCAGCTGCCGATCAGCAATCGTTAGCTCGCACGGACTTCTGGCGTGTTTAATATTTTGCTCGTCCCTCGTGAGGGTATCGCACTGTTGAAGCGGCGCTGAGAGCAGCTGTGACCCAAAAAGTATCAGAACCTCTCACGGCGCATGCGCAATCATCCATCAACACCGCTCGCCCGCTATTTCGCTAATAACACACGTTGTTCGTTTTTATTTCTACACGTTTTTTTACTCCCAAAGATTGTCAAGAAAGCGTGTTTGTCGTGTTCATGTCAAATTAAACTGATCACAAAACACAGATTTACTTTCTTTATTTCGTTTTCCTCATCCAACCCCCATAAATCCCTGCGTGTCCTCCTGCAGCACTCCCGAAGGACAACAGGCAAAACAAGACAAAAAAGTCTGACGTGTTGAGTAAAAACTGCTATTTTTAGCATATTTTTAGGTCCGACGTGTTGCTACCAGACGTACAGTGTGAGCAGTCAGGTCGCATCCGAGAACTGGGTCGTGCAGTGTAAGCGCCTGGCTCGTGAGATCTGCCCTGCGAGGAAGTCGTACAGTTTGAGCTGAAGTTGAGTGCTACGAGTGGAAAAGTCGCACATTGTCCGCCCAGCTTTAGCAACTTCACCACAAACAGAACTACTCCAGGTTCGTGTCATTTGTGGGGATAAAACATCAACGTTGGAGGGCACGTGGAGTCAGTGGTAGAGCTGTGTTGTTTTTAGCCAATCAGAAGTGAGATGTCAGAATATCAGGAAATAAGAAACCAAAACCTGTTGTCTTCTGCTCCCCTTTCACCTGGCTAACTTCTAGCCCCTGAAACAGAAGTACCAGAGCTCCAGAGCCCACAGAGATCGACTCACAAGGTCTTCATTATTACTACAGGCCACTGTACATGTATTGACAAATGAGTGAACTTGGTCTTTAAAGGAAAACAAATGGACAGAAAATAAATGAGTGAATAAAAAAATCACCAATGTAAGAAATGTGTATTGATGGTTTATTTATTTTAATGTAACAGATTCTCACTGCCTGTGGAAGTCTACGAAGGTCGATGATGTTTGGCTGTCAGAATTTCTGTGACTTTGCTTCAGAAATACTGTGTTGATTAGTTATTGTTGGACTTTTTGACATTCCAAGAACTGTTCTGCAGCTGCATGTTACCTTTAGCTGTCCTGCAGGACTCACAAACACATGTTTAGGCTTTAATGGCTGCTTCTGTTTGAAAGGGATTGAGCTTTGTGGTATCAGACTGAATTATGAGTCTGTTTCATGAATAAAATATTTTCTATCCTTCTGCATGATTATTAGTCAAATCTCAAGGCTTAAAATCGATATATTGACCCATACGATGCCTGTAACACATCATGTGGTGTTATAACTGTCTAATTGTCCAATTAATGGCCTCTGCTGCACCACTCCTCGGGTATACAACACTAGGGACTTGAGCAATAGGGCCTGGTAGGGGGTACGAGGTTGGATGGGTGGGGCTGCCAAACAATGGTCTCTCCCTTCAGCCTCCAGCCCTTACCCTGCCTCCCCATCTTTATTTGCTCCATGACGTAGTAACCTGGCAGCAGCCAGGTCTCTATGTGTAGCCCCGCCCCTTGTTGAGTCTGCACAATTCAGGATTCTCCTGAGTTTGGAAAACTTCAAATCTTGCGAGAATTCATCTTTCAGTGCAAGGTTAGACATGTAGGGCCAGGGGAGGATGTTAGATGTTGAAGGATTCTGCAACTTGTCAGTGTCAGTCCATTCCCCCTCCCTCTTTTTTCCTGTTTCTGTTGTATGTCATTTTTTTTTTTTTTTTTTGCCTGGCTGTCCACTCTAGTGCGTAAGTGAGTGTGGTCTGACATGCCACAAACATAATAATCAGAAGGTTTTTATTGCCATATGTGCGAGAATCACATTAGGACATTGCTGCGGTACTTGGTGCAACAAAGGGAAGATAAAAAATAAAAGATAAGAAAATATAGGAAGTGAGAATATAATCATGATAAAATAATAATATGAAGTGGCAATACTGAGGCCCTGTCCACACGTAGCCGAGGATCTACCAAAACGTAGATATTTCTCTACGTTTTGGCCTGTCATCCACACGAAAACAGAGGTTTTTCACACGAAAACGGATCTTTTTAAAAACTCCGGCCAAAGTGAAGATCTGCGTTTTCTCCGTTTTGGGTGTCTGCGTGTGGACGGACAAAACTGGAGTTTTAAGGTCCGCAACGTCACTTTCCGCGACAAAAAAATGCTGACATCACGTGTGCGACCTGTGTTTACACTAGCCGACAGCATGGAAGCCCTCAGAGCTGCGCTCGCTTTATCAATCGTCCAAGCGCTTTTTGCTCGTTTGTTTTTGCAAGCGGAATTACTGCTCCTTGCGGAAGACCACAGACGAAGGACGAGGTTAAGAACGGGGGAAGTACTGCCGCCTACAGGTCTGGCATGTCCTTAACAACGTATTTATCCGGGTACGTGTGGACAGAGTTTTTTTTTTTAAAACGAGGTGGTGTGGATGCAAGTTTTTGGAGGGGCGGATATTCATTTTTTAAAAAAACGGCTACGTGTGGACTAGGCTTTAGAGAAACAGCTGCTATATGCAAGACAGTGTCAGTATGTCATGGTCTGCGTCTGCCCCTTCCTTCATGTGCCTCCTGGTGTTTCTCCATCCTCTCTAGATTCCCTTCTGTGTCCTAGTGCCCTCATGTGTCATGTCTGCATCTTCCTCATGTGTCTTCTGGTTTTCCCCATTTGCCCCTAGATCTCCAGCCCTCTAGGCTGCTCAAGTCATTTCCTTTAGTTACAGCCTTTCGTGATTTAGTATGTTTTTTCCCATCAGTGTTTATTATTTTTCTCCCCCCTCCCTTTGAATTTGTAGTTATGTTTCCTGCTCTTTTGTATTAGGTTTTATTCTTAGGTCAAGTTAGTTTCTCCCCTGATTAGTCATTGCCTTCACCTGGTCCTCCTCCCACACCCCCCACACCTGCAGCTCATCTCCCTCTCATCCTCCCTGTGTATTTAAGCCCTGTCTTGTCTGTCTTGTCGGTCCATTGTTGGTATTCTGTCAGCGTTTGTTCGTGCTCTGTGTGAGTATTTTGTCTCATCCCAGTTTGTGCTCTTGGTGAGCTTTGTTTCTCCTGCTTTGGAGTTTTGGACTTTAGGCTCGCTGCCTTTGGATTTATTTTTGTTCATCCTCAAATAAAAGGATTTTTTTCTTTACATCAACTCCTGCCCCGAGTCATCCTGGGTGTCTGCATTTCTGGGTCCTAACCATCCCCTTAACGTGACACAGTTCTAATCATAGCAAATCAGTTCAGGTACAAACACAACACAGGGTCATGTGACTGGAACCAAGCGACTGGAGTGGGCAACCCTAGGATTGTCGTTCATGAGTCCAACAGCAGATAAAGGCTACTGCACAACACATCCCTCTTGCTGTAGAGTAAAACTGCTCTGGCATATTATGGCACCCAGATCAACCATTCTGTCTGCTACAACTAGGTCAGGTTTTAGGAAATAATAATAATAATAATAATTGTCTAATAATTGTCTAACTGTAAGTGTGAACATCTCTTATATATCCACACTTAACACAAAACAAACCGTAAGTTTAGCGGAAAATGTGGTGAATCCAAGTTTAAAACCAACCTGCAGGTTTGGTTCATTTATCTCCCAGACATCTTTGCTTTTCTACTGTTGGATAAAATTTTGCCATGCATCAAACCGATTAAGTCAAAGTTAAGGCAATGCCATGAAAATTAAAAAATGTCTTTCACAGAAAGGTTTGCCAGTCTTGTGCCACTGAATGTCGTGCAGAAAATCCCACAGGAAAAGCTAAGGTATCAGGGAAGGAGGACCAGTGCAACTGGCTCCCTACCAGTAAACCCAGTATAGAATGAATCTGCAGCAAACTAACTTTCCTTAAAGAGCAAGTCACCCCTAACAAGAAGCGTACTTCACTCCCACTTCATGTTTGAAAAATGCAACAAATGCTGTTGCCCAGCAGACTGAGAGGGCGGAGCCACTAACAAATACACACACTCACGACATTGTGACATCATAATGTACCAGTTTACATCATAACATACCTCTTAGCCAATAGCGGTGGCAGATTTAAATTCAAATGCAGAGCAGAGTTTTTACCTGACAACGGCACAACACTGCCAGTTTCAGGCAGAAAATTTAAATTTTAACTAAAATGCACTAAAGTGCAAAACTATTGACTACACGTGTCTGCAGCACGATTAGACACTCATTTATATAGTTTATCAGAAAAAAATAGTTGATTTGGGGGTGACTTGCTCTTTAATGTACAACAACCTCTGCCCTGACTTCTTGGGATACACTTGTACTGACAGACTAAAAAAATAAAAATGTATTAAAACTAGTTTCTTTTACTAAATGTGTCTTCCACTATTTAGAAATGATTAATCTACATAAAACAGGGTAAAATCTTCATTTTAAAGGTATTTGCTGTATTGCATTATAAAGCAAAGCATTTCATAGAGACTGAATAAAGGCAGCATCACACCACCTGAACCTCTATCCCTCAGTAGAGTTACGTAAAATACTTTCTGCCTGAGGAGAAACTTTAGCAATGAGTGAGTTTCTACGTTAAGCCTGAAATATCGAGTTTGGGGAGAAAAGATGGAATCTGTTTAGGGAAATAAAATACTGGAGTGACAGTGGAGTGATCATCATCCATCCAATGACCCCATGACCCAAGTAGGATGCAGTCTGTAGCGCTGTGGGTGAATTATGGCTGTCTGTCCCGTCTGGAGGAGACTCGGATTCTCTGCCTGGACTTTCCCCCGGGGAGTAACGTCCTCCACACATCTGGATCGCTGAACTCTTTTTTTTTCTCCTGTCCTTGCTTTAGGGCTGTTAGAATTCATCTGCCATAAAGCATCTGCGCGTCCAGCTCTATTTCTGCTGCCTCTCCCTGCAAAGATTTGGTGTCTGCTCACCGAGCAAACAGCAGGTAGCCAGCTCTCTGCAGGTCACAGATGTTTTTGCTGCACTATGGATGAGCAGGTGGCTGCGGGACAGCAAGTAGACTGAAACTTCCTGAGAAGGAGTCTGGATTCAGACTCATGAATATTTACCAGTCAGACACAGAAATTCATACCACCTGAGATTTTAAAACCTTTATTTTTAAATAATAAATAAAAACAAGCTCACCTTTGTGTGGATTCCTGCAGCTGGAGCTCATCTGCATGACTCATTTCCTGCCAACTGGGCTGAGTGTGAGGATGCAAGTGATGGTGTGCGAAAGTGAAGAGGTTTGATGCAATTCCCTGCACTTTCAGTCTCATGCAGAGCCTCAGCCTGGAAACATCTGGCTCGCACGCACATTCAGACGTCAGCATGTCTAAATAACAACCACTCGAACTGCAACAGGTCTGCACCAGTCAACAGTTTAACAGCATTTGGTTCCATGTTTTGTGTTAAAAGCGTGCTGAGGATTGGAACGAGGCTCCGAGGAACTGTGTGGGAGAGCCAGCAGCAGCAGCAGCGGCTCATAATTGTCAGTTGTGGCTAATCTAACGGTCCAAATGTGCTGCATCAGAGGAGGGGGAGCTGCTTTGTGTGAAGACCACAGTTTTGATCAACACACCGCATGGACCCTAATGATCGCCCATGATTAGGTCTCCCCTGCACGTGGAGATTTGGTGATCATGTGGCGTTACCACACTGGCGTCATTAACCATGAGGTTGTCGTAAGCCATGTGGTCTGCATTTTTACACAACATGCTGCATTTCTCTGGCACCTATCAAATGCTGCAATCAAGCATCAGTCTGGGAGCCAGACCTGATATAATCTGATATAATCCATTAAATCCTCTCAGTTAACTGTCACGGATATGCGTTATCAGCATGTGTCCCATATGAATTCAGTTATTTTTTAATGGGACCGCCCTGTGCAGATAGAATCGTTCCACCAAGTCTTGGCTCAGTTCTCCCCAGGCATGCAAGAAAAACCAGATCTGGCACAAATAAATATTATCACCCAAAAAAGAAAGGAAAGACTGTTTCTTTGGGGTGATATTTGTACGTAGAAGCCTTTGTAGTAAATTGTCGGGTTTGCTGAGAAAAATTACTCTAATTATGTGTGGTGGTCCTACCAAAAAATGTGTTGCTTCAACAAAAGTACAGAAAAATACATAAAAGAGACTTTTAGTTGAAGGAGTCAGAAAAGGATCACAGAGATCTGAGAACATTTGTGCTGAATATTTGATCTTGTCCATGAAAGCGGCTCTCCCTGTGAGTTAGTGACCACTGATGCCTCCAGACCTACACCTAGGATAGGAATAAAACACACGAGACATTTAGTTCCTGCAGGGCACTCACATGGAGATCTTCAAGGGCTGCAAACTCCCCACTGGGTCAGTAGTGGATCTTTCAAATCAAAGTATCTCCAGTAACAGAACCCTCTGGGCTCTGGTTTCATGGTTGGAGCTGATTGTGCCACTCCAAAGGGCGACTTTGAATCTCAAAGTACACAACATGTGTACTTTAGTATTATCAGAGCACCGAGTAGTAGTTTATTAACACAGTCCAATGGAAATGAATGACAATTGTTACTAGAAACAAGATTTTTACTCAAGAGAAAACAAAAACATGTATTTTCTGTTGCTGTTTTCTGATTTTTTTATAAAGCCAACGTTGTATCAAGAGTTAATGTGTTATTTTCAACAAAGATAGTCATCGCTAAAGGTTTCTGAGAATAACAAAAAATAAAAGAAATCTGCAGAGTTTTCTGCTTCAGGGTTTATGATCAGGGTTTTTCAAAAAATGTATGCCTATGTATCCTTTTCTGTGGCCGTCTCCACGTTTAGGTCCTCCACCACCTCTCTTACCCATGGTGTCCCACAAGGTTCTGTGCTGGGGCCTCTGCTCTTCCTCCTCTATCTGCTTCCTCTTCAGCACATCCTGAGCTCCTTCAAAGGAATATCCTACCATCTTTATGCAGATGACATCCAACTGTACATCCCCTTTAAGCCCCATGAGATGTCTAAGCTGCAGCTGTTACACACCTGCTTAGACTCTATCAAAACCTGGATGGTGGGAGCTTTCTACAGCTGAATGAAGATAAGACTGAGATCCTCATCTGTGCCCCAGACAAGCTGGTTCCCAAAGTCAGAGACTCTCTTGGTCAGCTTGCTTCTCACACCAAACCTTCCGTCAGGAATCTTGGTGTGACCTTTGACCCGGCTCTCACCCTGGATTCTCATGTCAGTTCTCTTGTTGGCTCTTCCTTCTTCCATCTCAGGAACGTTGCTAAGCTGAGTCCCATTCTGTCCCGCTCTGAACTTGAGACAGTTCTCCACACCTTCATCTCCTCATGCTTAGACTACTGTAACTCTCTTTTCACGTGACTGAGCAGAACCTCCCTGAACCGTCTACAGGTGGTTCAGAACGCCTGTGCTCGGCTTCTGACCAAGTCCTCAAAACACACCCACATCACCCCGCTTCTCCTCCAGCTTCACTGGCTGCCAGTCAACTTCAGGGTTCATTTCAAGATCCTGGTTCTGGTCTATAAGGCCTTACATGGACAAGCACCATCTTACATTGGTGATCTTCTTAGTCCCTACACCCCCAGCAGGTCCCTGAGGTCCAGTGATCAAAGCCTACTGGTTGTGCAGCACCAGGCTAAAGACCAAAGGTGACAGATCATCTGCTGCTGTGGCCCCCAGACTCTGGACCTCTCTCCCCCTGAGCCTGAGATCAGTGGACTCAGTGGTCTCCTTTAAAAAGCAGCTGAAGACTCACTTGTTCAAGCTGGCTTTTGGATGACCTTCTTCACCACTCTCTTCTTTATTCTGCTCTCCCCACCTATTCCACCTTCCTCAGGATCCACTGATTTCCCTCTTTCCTGTTCACTCTCTCTTTCTTAACATTTTTTCTTTTAAATCTTAATTGCTTATTTTTGCTCATTTTAAATATATTTTTAAACATTTTCTAAATGCTTTTTTATATTTTGACATTTTTTTTATTTTTTGTTTTTGTGAAGCGCCTCGTGATTTTTATCGTGAGAGGTGCTATAGAAATGATATTTTCTTCTTCTTCTATTGTATTTTGAGTACATTTTACACCATGAAACCTCAAAGTTATACAATTTATTAACCAAAACATTGCACAAGAGTAAGACAGGATCACAAAGAGCTTTATAATAAGATTATGGAGTCCTAAAGGATGAGAAAAGTGGCAGTTGTACAACAAAAGACGCCCATCTCCACTGGAGTTTAGCTTGGTTCTGTGGACATCAGGGCCAAATGTCCCAAAACCAATTTCTGAATTTGTGAAAAAGGCTTCAAAGGATCCAAAGAAGGTCCAGCACCACCTAAACCAACTCCTGAAGTTGATCCAGCTGCAGGGTCGGGGGTACACCAGTGCAAAACTTGTCCACATGTGTTTGGGATATCAAGTAAATAAACATTTATGGAGTAGAAAAAGGTGAGCCTTGTGTCCTGTCGGTAGTGAGACCAGTCGGTTACTTCTTAGCCAAGGGAGTACTTTGTTACTTAAAGTTAAAGGTTCATGAGTTCACATGGTGTATTATACTTTTAAAATTGTGGTGGACCTTTTATATTAATAAAATCATCATAATGTTGAGAAGTTGAGAGGGGAGCATCACTTGCTCAAATGACTCAAAGCAAACCTAAGTTATGAAGGGAACTGAAGTGTATATTTTATTATAACCTTTTCTGTCATTTTATCTAGTTTCTATAAAAAAAATTCTTCCTCAAAATCTGATAAAAATCAGCTCCAAACACCAAAAGTGTGTGAGTGCTTAGCAGCGCTGCCCAGCAAGGTCACAGTCTGCTCAGCATCACTTCCAAGTCTGATTTATAGAAGCACTAAGGTGCTAGCATGCCAGTAAATTTTCCCTAATATTGGAAGAGTTAAAAAAAATGCCGTAAATCCTCTAATACAGGCCCGGGCCTGTATTTGACTCAAGCTCATCAAGCTCCAGGCCTTTATTGGAAGGAGGACCAGAATTAGAGGAAGGCCTCAATTTCTATTTGAGCAAAATGAACTAATGGTTCGCTGGAGTTTGTGACAATTAAAATTGTGCCCACATTTTCAAAGTTAAACACATTTCTTTTAACAACGGTAGTTTCTGCTTCAGCCCTCTCCCCCCTCCCCCTGCGCAGCGGCCGCAAACTCACTGATGTGCCTGCAGCCTCTCAGTGTTCCTGCTGCTCTAAACATTAAAATAATTATTTCGTTTTCTGTTCCTCACTTCTGATTACCTTCAATGGTGTCTGTTTGTTGCAACCAGCAGGTACAAAAACTAACTTGTTTTTATTTGACTATTTTTCTGTCCTGCCTGTTTATTATCTTCCTGCATCTCCTCTCAATCCTAA
Organism: Nothobranchius furzeri; assembly: GCF_043380555.1. Classification (NCBI taxonomy): domain Eukaryota; kingdom Metazoa; phylum Chordata; class Actinopteri; order Cyprinodontiformes; family Nothobranchiidae; genus Nothobranchius; species Nothobranchius furzeri. Next base: position 58,633,795 of record NC_091756.1, on the reverse strand, counting down.
AGAAAAACTGCTACCTGGGTTCATATATATTCACCTTATGAGTTACCTTTGAACTGCAGTTCTAAAAGATCTACCGACCGCAAAATAGCGGAGTGCTCGCCGGCCTCATCAGTTATTAGGTGCGTCACCGAGGACAAAACAGGTGATGCGTCCCGATCCACAGCAACGAAACGCATCAGGCACAAATAAAAGAATAAAAGACAAGAAAACATAAAAGGAAATGAGGCGACATGAACGATCGCGTGTTACATTAGTTTTTGAGGTGGCGACACCTGATTTGATAATGTTACTGTGGCCGTGCTCAGGACGCAGATGTCTGGAGCGCGTCAACAATCAGAGCTTTGCATGCGCAAGCTGGTTAAGGTTAGGATGGGGGTGAGGGGAAGGTTAAATTGCAAGAGGGTAAACGTCACAAACTGGTTAAATGTCCGTTTTACGGCGGGTGTCAGTACCGACGCTCTGGCACACCGTGTTGCCTCCCGACGCGCAGGAGCTCGTCACCTGCTGACAGCAGGCTGCTGTCTTTTCCGTGGACTGCATCTTGCCGGTCATTATCACGTGACAGCGACTAGTCGATGACAGGCATAACAAGTCACTATAGAGCGGTGAAGTCGACTAGTGACTACTTCATACAACCCCTGCTACTGCTCCCCAGAGTGTTCTGCAGCATAATCAGCACGTTCTCTTTGAACTTGATATCAAATTTCCGCCTCCTCTTCGTCTCCGCACAGTTAAAGTTACCCTCGCGGTCTATCGCTGGCAAATCAAAAGTGAGACGGATGACACAACCGCGCCCCGTACTTGCTTGTTACCACATTCCACGCAGCCACAATAAAAAACCGGCCATTATTCACCTCCGCCGACTCCGACACCGGCTAAAATATGATACCCGGCAGTTAATTAAATACAGGCTAATATTAGAGGATTCACGGTAAATGCACATAAACTAAACAGCTGATGTAAACTAATGGTGAACAACATCTGGAGAGATCCCCCCCCAGAGGAATGTGAGACATTTTTAATGAATGTCAACGTTAAGCCTCTGTGTGATCGATTGTTCTCTAGAGATTTTATAACATTGAGACGTGGACATTAATTTGAAGGCTCAGTGTTTCAGTTTCCTGTGTATACAGTCAAATTTGGTGCAGTTGGAATTCAAGCAAAGGACAAGAACTGTCAAAAAAATGCAGTCATGTTGACACGTTCATAAACAGAGGTCCTCATGACTCATTTGTTTGGGGTCCTGAGCCTGAGTGTTTTTACTGCACTGACCATATAGGGTGTGGAGTCTCTGCAGGGCAGTGGAGGATAGCTGAGGATAGCTGCATCTGCAGAGCGGGGGACAGCACTGTTTACACCAGAGCAATCAGACAAGCTGGACTTTTATAAAACCAGTGGGCGTTTTTAAATAATTCAGCTCACCTGCTGTCCCTCAGCTTCTGACAGAATGAAATAAATGTAAAAGAAGCAGATACCTTGATGTGAAGGGTGCTCTGTCTAGTCTGGAGGCTGTTTTGCTGGCTGCTCTTGACGAGGGCTGTTTAAGTGATCACGGTTGTCTGCTACAGAGGCTATAAACCAGAGAATTTGTAAAGAGAAGTATTTCAGACTCACTGCAACATATCAGGAATTTGAAATGTGGCGTGTTTGTTATGAGAGAAAGAGGGGGAGGAGAACAGAAGTACGCAGGAGTAGTAAGAGCAGGAAAAATGAAGGGGCACAAACCTGAGGCCTAGTCCACACGTAGCCGGGTTTTTAAAAAAACGAATATCCGCCCCTCCAAAAACTTGCATCCACACCACCTCGTTTAAAAAAAACTCTGTCCACACGTACCCGGATAAATACGTTGTTAAGGACATGCCAGACCTGTAGGCGGCAGTACTTCCCCCGTTCTTAACCTCGTCCTTCGTCTGTGGTCTTCCGCAAGGAGCAGTAATTCCGCTTGCAAAAACAAACAAGCAGAAAGCGCTTGGACAATTGATAAAGCGAGAGCAGCTCTGAGGGCATCCATGCTGTCGGCTAGTGTAAACACAGGTCGCACACGTGATGTCAGCATTTTTTTTTTGTCGCGGAAAGTGACGTTGCGGACCTTAAAACTCCGGTTTTGTCTGTCCACACGCAGACACCCAAAACGGAGAAACGCAGATCTTCACTTTGGCCGGAGTTTTTAAAAAGATCCGTTTTCATGTGAAAAAACTCCGTTTTCGTGTGGATGACAGGCCAAAACGTAGAAAAATATCTACGTTTTGGCAGATCCCCGGCTACGTGTGGACAGGGCCTGAGTCAGGTCTGTCTGAACCAGTGGCGGTTCTACATCGAATTACTCCCCGGGCGAGGCCCCCTTTGAGCGCCCCCCCCCAACCGCCCCCCCCACCACCACCACACCACCCCACCTGCACGAACACACGCATGTTTTCTACAAACAGGCATGTTTATTAGAACGACTATTGAACATTCATTTTTCTAAGTTGCACATATTTACATTAATTACTACGAAGTTGTCAGAATGTAAAGCAATATACATTATATACTGTATCAAAATATATAGAATATATACAAAAACAAACAATAACTAAATATTAAGAATATATGAACATAATAGATAATAAATATTCTAAATAGCAAAAATATTTCACACATAACAAACTAAAGATAATCACTACAGCATTGCACTTAGAATAGAAAACACAAACTAAAATTAAAACCTAACCTTGATGCAACATCATCAATAATGTCATCATATGAAATCTGCTCCCCTACTGAGTGATTGATACTAATCAGAGCCAGGTTAGTGAGCCGCCCCTGAAACATAGGTGACCTCAGGTATGACTTGATCAAGTTTTGAAAAGCTCCTCTCAGCTGGAGCCACAGTGACTGGCAGAGCAGTCCAAAAGTTGGGGGAGATCTCCAATAGATCTTCATCATGATCCATAATATTTTAGAATTGCCCCTGAAATTGTAATTTAAACTGACATAAAAAACTGTAGACTACCAAAAATGCCAACTTTTACAGAACAAATCATGTAAAATAATCAGTGCAGCCATCTGCAATAAATAAACAGGAGAGTTAGTGGTGACTGGGGTGTTTTCTTCTGCTTGTAGAATTGTTTTATTTATTATTATGTGAACATGATCAACATGTGTGTGTTGTTGTTCAGGCAGGCCACAGGCTGCAGTGAGCATTTAACAAATCCTAGTCTGAATCAGTAAAAAACGATTCAAGGACTTTTTTCGAACCATTTGAATATTCGTTTCAATATTTCAGCCCTATTAGCTCTGTTAGCAATTAGTTGACCGCATTTAACCGTTAAACATGCATCATGCAACATGCATCATGAGAGCATACCTTTATCTTTCTCCTCTTTTTTCTTTTTTTTCCCCCTGAATGGGGCACCTGGTGGTTTTAGCCTTTTTATGTTCATCTCTTCTGTTTGACTCCTGACTCAGTAAGTTTCCTTTAGTCAGGACTAAACAATTTGACCTTGATGGGGGGGTGACCACAAAATCATTTAGTTTTTCCTTTTTTTATTCGGCCATTTCACACAATTCAGAGAAACCTGAAAGAATGATAGGCCTGTGTTTATGATATTATGAATGAAATATGGAAGAACGTTAAGATGTGATTGGCTTTAGCCATGTTAATACAGTTGATTCAGCCCCTGCACGCTCATTTTGCGCTCATTTCATTTGGGAAAGACGCAGAGGTGAATTCCCCCGCCGCACCCCTCCCCTTCCTGTTCTTCATAGACACACGGTGCACGTGAACGTTCTCAGTCAGCAGGAGCGCCTGCAGCTGCAGGGGGCGCCAACTTGCTGTTTCCAATCCAGACACTATGACAGATAATAGAAAACCTCGGTGCGGCGCAGATTTCCTTTTTTTTTTTTTTTTTTTTTTTTACTCAGCGCTTGTGCGCCCCTTTTGTGTCATGAAAAAATGCCGCCCCGGGCAATTGCCCTGTCTGCCCGTGCCTAAAACCGCTACTGGTCTGAACTATGACGGGGCTTTGTTCAGGAGTTTGTTACTGAGATTGTAGGACTGGATGAAAACTCTTTAGGGACATTTTATGGAGACGTGTCCATGGGACTCGGACAGCATTAAGGGCGTATTTCACACTGATATACTGTTTATTTGTAATGCCTTCATGCTCCAAGTCAATAATGAAGGAAAGTGATGAAAACAAAACAGATAATAAGTCAAGATTATCACTTTCTAGATCTGATTTGTGATAGTAAATAATAAAAAAATTATAATAATAAAATTGTCCAAAGTTGATGTCAAAGCCATTTGCATGAGCCTTTGTTGTTCCGCTCCCTTGCATCATCCCGCCCAGCAAACTGACTGAGGGCTGCGATTGGCATCACACAAGAGCTCAGGCCTATGGTGGACCTGCTGGGGCTCCTATGGAGCTTGGCTAGACTAACCTGCAGAGCAACATTATTCAGCTTTGGCTACTGTCTGTCTAGATTTCTAGGCAAAAAAAAACAGCCATTTAAAATTTCACATTATTCTAAATCTAATCTACTGTGAATTTTTAAAAGCCTAGCAGTTGTTTTTTTTAGATCTCTACCCCTATGTCAGGTCAGGGTTAGGGTTACAGGTAAAATTTGTTGGATGATTTTCAAAACATGACAAATCTCATGTTATAATAAAAAATCATGAATATAACAATTCTGGCCCTGTTTTTTGCTGCCACAAGGCAAAAATCACACACAGGTCAGATGCGAAATCTCACAAAATCTGTTGTTATGAATGTGACTTTGAAGTAAAGCTCAGCTGTAGAAGTCAGTCGAGCTGTTTTCTGACGTTCTGCGTTGCTTTTCTTGAATTGCATCTCTGCTCTTTTCACCTTTCAGTGCCGCCTCAAGCTGTGAATGTAATTTCTGCACACAGTCTGCACATCTGTTTTTTGGATGACAGCTTCCACCGATCAGCTGGGCCTCCAGCTCAACCAATCGCAAGGAAGGTGTGTGTTTTCTCTGCTTATTAGCAGAGGGCAGACATCTGGATGTACTTAGGAGTGGGTATTTGGACCTGGCTTATTTGGTTTGGTTACGGCACAGATCTAAACTCTGGAGGCCTATTTAGGTGGTGCTCTGCTTCGAGTTCTGGATGGAAAAACAGACCTTAAAGAAGTCTGGCCGTCCCTTTTCTAACTTCGGCTGTTTGTAACTCGTAGCCCCTGGTAGTGAAGGAGTTGGATTTTTCAGGAAAGTTTAGGAAAATTTTGAACAGATCAGTTTATGTGGAAATGTTTCTGACAGTAAGGTGTTTCCTTTCATATTTTTTATTATAATTTTCATTTTTATTATTTACTTTTTGCGTGGAAATTTACTGAAATAACATGTGTGTGGATGTTTTTCTTTGGAAGATGTTTGTTTGATGAATGGCTTTGGTGTTGTATGGATAAATAAACAAATGTCAAAACCAGAATTGCCTTTACTTGTCACGTTGCGAGCCAGGAGGAGGTTAGGACCCAAGATGCAGAAACCCAGGGCAACACAAAGGCAGGAGCGAAGTAAAACGTAAAATCCTTTATTTAGGAATAACTGTCCAAAAACCAAAAATCCAAGAAGGGGCAGGAAGCCCAGATACAAATGTCCAAAAACCAAAAAGCAATATCCAAGAGACCTTGAGAAAAAAACAAATACTTAGAGATCCAGGCCCTGTCCACACGTAGCCGGGATATCTGTAGATATTTTTCTACGTTTTGGCCTGTCATCCACACGAAAACGGATCTTTTTAAAAACTCCGGTCAAAGTGAAGATCTGCGTTTTCTCCGTTTTGGGTGTCTGCGTGTGGACGGACAAAACCGGAGTTTTAAGGTCCACAACGTCACTTTCCGCGACAAAAAAATGCTGACATCACGTGTGCGACCTGTGTTTACACTAGCCGACAGCATGGAAGCCCTCAGAGCTGCGCTCGCTTTATCAATGGTCCAAGCCCTTTCTGCTTGTTTGTTTTTGCAAGCGGAATTACTGCTCCTTGCGGAAGACCACAGACGAAGGACGAGGTTAAGAACGGGGGAGGTACTGCCGCCTACAGGTCTGGCATGTCCTTAACAACGTATTTATCCGGGTACGTGTGGACAGAGTTATTTTTTAAACGAGGTGGTGTGGATGCAAGTTTTTGGAGGGGCGGATATTCGTTTTTTTAAAAACCCGGCTACGTGTGGACTAGGCCTCATTCACACTTGATGAACTTGTGGCCTCGGCTCAAGAGTGACTCTAAACACTCCAGCGAGAAGTTTTTTTTATTGTAACCCATAAACAGATTAGAATAAGTGGTCTTATAATATGCTTTCTCTATAGATCAAAGCTGTGGCCACAGAAATGAGCTAATAGATGATGGGGTTTATTGGAACAAACACATTTGGTGAAAAAATCTAACCAGCTTCAACTCTGAGAGTGACTGCAATATCTGTCAAACTCATGGAAAGCAGGATAACCTCCGTTTATTTGCACCGAGAGGTCGTTTAACTCCACTCATTTGGATTCGGGCCAACACAAGCATATTATCTGCGGTGCAGATGACATTATGCAGCATGCTGAGTCAGCTGTCACCCTTCTGTTGTGTATCTAACTTTCTTTTAAACCAAAGTTTAAAAAGAATCATTAAACTTTTAATGAAAGAACCCAAAACACGAACCTGCCAAAACGAAGCATGTGAGATGCATTAATGCAGCAGATATGAGAAAAAGAAATCCTTTTTACTGACACCAAAAGCAATTTAGGCAGTAATTTTATTCATGGCACAATTTACACATCCAATGCACGGCTTGTGGGGAAAAAAAGGAAAAGTTTTACGAATACTTAATTCAAAGATTTTAATCTACTTTATTAGGAAACCTTTATTTGATCACAAAAAATGCCTTTGTGCAGGATAATGTACCATTTTTGCATCTGCTAGCACAGACAAAATTAAATAAAATAAAGCAGCAAAACACAGGTCTTTGTGCACAAGCAAAAAAACAAACAAACAAAAAAACAACAACTAATTTTAAAAAGTATTGTCATGTTCTGCGTCTCCCTCATGTGTCTCCTTGTGTTCTCCAGCCCACTCCAGGTTTTTTCCCTTAGGGGTTCCCCTAAGGTTTCTGTGTCCCTGTGGTTCCTCAGCCCCCTCCAGGTTCTCTCTAGGTTTCCCTTACGTTCTCCCTTTAGTTCATTTTGCTCCCTTCCCCATTTTTAGGTCTGGTTTCCTGCACTGCTCAGTTGTGCTCCTCCTTTCTGTTTATTAGTTTCACCTGTACACAATTCCCTAATCACCCAGCCCTTGTGTATATAACCCTGTCTGCGTCTCATTGTGTTTTTGTTTGTGTCAGCGTTGTCTCGTTCCCCCCTCTTGGTCTCTTGGGCCTAGTCCACACGTAGCCGGGTCTTTTAAAAACGAATATCCGCCCCTCCAAAAACTTGCATCCACACCACCTCGTTTTAAAAAAAAAAACTCTGTCCACACGTACCCGGATAAATACGTTGTTAAGGACATGCCAGACCTGTAGGGGGCAGTACTTCCCCCGTTCTTAACCTCGTCCTTCGTCTGTGGTCTTCCGCAAGGAGCAGTAATTCCGCTTGCAAAAACAAACAAGCAAAAAGCGCTTGGACAATTGATAAAGCGAGCGCAGCTCTGAGGGCATCCATGCTGTCGGCTAGTGTAAACACAGGTCGCACACGTGATGTCAGCATTTTTTGTCGCGGAAAGTGACGTTGCGGACCTTAAAACTCCGGTTTTGTCTGTCCACACGCAGACACCCAAAATGGAGAAAACGCAGATCTTCACTTTGGCCGGAGTTTTTAAAAAGATCCGTTTTCGTGTGAAAAAACTCCGTTTTCGTGTGGATGACAGGCCAAAACGTAGAAAAATATCTACGTTTTAGCAGATCCCCGGCTACGTGTGGACAGGGCCTGAATCTGATGAAGCCACAAGCGCTGCTTTGCTACTCTCAAACCAAGTTGAACCATTCGGAGAAACATCAACTCTCACCTGCCTCAAACTAAAATAATTATGTTTATATCAAATTTTATATCAAATATAATTATGTCTAAGGAAACGATTGACTCGACTCATTCAGACTGCTGCTGAGCAGGAAGTAGTAAAATGTGTAACTATAACATCACCTGGATAAAGGGACAGCAGTAGCTCAGGAGGTGGAGCAGGTTCTCCAGTAATCGCAGGGTTGCAGGATCGATCCCGGCCCCTGGCAGATAAATCTGCTGTTGTGTCTTTGGGCAAGACACTTAACCCACCTTGCCTACTGGTGGTGGCCAGAGAGACTGGCGGCACCTATATTCATCAGTCCCGCTTCGGTCAGTGTGCCCCAGGCATGGACGTAGTTTTGACTTTAGAAGCGGGGAGGGGGACGACACACAACCAGCATGAGGACCGGGGGTGTGTGTGTGTGCGTGCGTGCGTGTGTGTGTGTGTGTGTGTGTGTGTGTGTGTGTGTGTGTGTGTGTGTGTGTGTATGTATAAACATACAGCCTAGAGGATCTTTTATGCAATGTCAGGAATGCAGAACTGTCAAGTACAGGTGGCAGGAACAGCCAATCACACATTAGCAGGTATCAGCAGAACCAATAGATTAACTTATGGACGTTCTAATGGGAAACAGGCTTCAACGCAAGCGGTGGATTTCCACTTAGTCCCAGTGCTCAACCAGTGTCTATTTAATAGAGTGTAATGTTGTTTTGGAGGGTAAAAAGTGCAGGGGACTAAAATTGACTTTGGAAAAATTGGGGGGTGGGGGGGGTCATGTCTCCCCTGCCTTTCCCCCCAAAAAATATGTCTATGGCTCCAGGGCAGCTGTGGCTAGATTGTAGCTCATCACCATTAGTGCTTGAATGTGTGTGTGAATGGGTGAATAATACACTGTAGTGTCGTCTGACTCTGAACGGCGCTACACAAGTGCAGGTCATTTATCGTTTGTCATGAAAAACAAGAGGCCTGTGTGACACGGGCCTTTAAAGTCATTACATGAAGTTCGGGTTGGAAAGCAAAGCTGTAATATGAGCAGTTTATCCAAACAGCTACGGGCGAGCTGAGAGTGCTTCTTCCCTCTAAACGACTCAGTTTGTTTGTTTGTTTTCTGTTGGAATTGTTGCTTAGACAGTAAACCAGAACGCGTCTCAAAAGCATGCACAGGTCCCTCGTGGAGACGGAGGAAACGGAAAGACGCTGACACGAACTGACGTGGAGACGTTTGTGGTACGAAGCCGCTTCATTATGAGGATAGCAATTTGAGGATGCGGAGGGGCTTTGTTTCCTTCTTCCAGCTGGAATCATCCGCAGATTTTTCCAGGAAAAATCACAGAAGCCTCAAACTGTTAATATTATGCACAAGGAATGCCCATGTGCTTCAATCAAAACAGAGTTTGCAACTCAGCAAAATGAGACCCGTTTTATAGATTTTGGCAAGAATTAGACTTTTGTATATTTTTGAGCAGAGAAACAAGCAACTGTGACGTGAAGCTAGAGTCAGGCCTCCCTAGTTTAGAGGCTGCAGTTTCATTATTCCTTCTTTACCCACCTGGAAAAGCATGCTAACTACATGGATACACCAACCATGGAAAGCTCCCTCTGTTTATTAGTAACACCAGCATATCGTGTGTTTGCAACAATTCAAGAGCTGCCTATATACTTATGAATCAGCGAAAACGTCAGACTTTAGTGACTTAAGCAGGCAAGAGACGATTTCCACGCACTGGGAGAAGATTTCTGGATGAAGGAACCACTCCATCCATGTTACTTCCTCTAAGGCCTAGTCCACACGTAGCCGTTTTTTTTTTAAAAACGAAATCCGCCCCTCCAAAAACGTGCATCCACACCACCGCGTTTTAAAAAAAACTGTCCACACGTACCCGGATAAATACGTTGTTAAGGACATGCCAGACCTGTAGGCGGCAGTACTTCCCCCGTTCTTAACCTCGTCCTTCGACTGTGGTCTTCCACAAGGAGCAGTAATTCCGCTTGCAAAAACAAACAAGCAAAAAGCGCTTGGACAATTGATAAAGCGAGCGCAGCTCTGAGGGCATCCATGCTGTCGGCTAGTGTAAACACAGGTCGCACACGTGATGTCAGCATTTTTTTTGTCGCGGAAAGTGACGTTGCGGACCTTAAAACTCCGGTTTTGTCTGTCCACACGCAGACACCCAAAACGGAGAAAACGCAGATCTTCACTTTGGCCGGAGTTTTTAAAAAGATCCGTTTTCGTGTGAAAAAACTCAGTTTTCGTGTGGACGACAGGCCAAAACGTAGAAAAATATCTAAGTTTTGGCAGATCCCCGCCTACGTGTGGACAGGGCCTGAGTCATGCTACAGGTATGAGTCTGCAGGCTGATCTGATCTCATTCTCTTCTATTGTTGCAAAACAGGCAAAACAATCCTAAAACACCACGCTCAACACAATAATTACATTTAGGACCTCGGGGCCGGTACAAACCACCAGAGCGGGCTCCTCTCAGTGTTTGGAACCATGTCAGACCTTTAAACCTGAGCCTGTTTTATCGTGTGCTGTTGTCTAGAGCGCAAGCAATCACTGGCTAAACGGATTAGCTGCAGATGAAGAAAATTTCTGTTCCACGAGCCCGGAGGGAAAAGCTAGACAAATGAAAACGACATTACATTCGAGGGGCCGATAAAGTCTACCAACATTTGTTAAAATGTGTATATTAGTCATAAGTTGGACAAGTTGTGGAAATTAAGAGATGTATGAGATATCAGGAAAAATTAGTCATGTGTTGACTTGTAATCTCTTACCCAGAAAATGCTGCTTCTAGTCTCTGAGTGGGGAGTAAAGTCTCTAAAACCTCCCCTACACACGTATCACACGTATCACAATATGAGCTCATCAGAGAAAAGTCATGACTTCATCACCTTTGAGCCAAGCTTCTTCATCGCTGCTCACTAAACCAAAACCGCTGACAGCAGGAGGTCTCCACACTGTGTACGATCAAGCTCCACACAAGGCAAATCAGCCACCGTTAAAAATTTATTGTTTTTAGGCATACAAATGTCATGCATATTTACAACATATACAAACGTTTCATAAACAAAACAACGTTTTGACACATTCAAAAATGGCCTGCAAAACATAACAGTTTGGTTTTATTTGGAGTTAAATGACAAACTGTGACAGGACCAAGAAAACACACAACACATTAAAAAAAATCACAGAAGCACATGAGGTAGTCAAGTGGTAAAAAATAATAACTAATCACAAAACAATACAATCAATAGTTAGAGCTATGGATTATTTGAGCCAGCTCTGACCAGCCTTTCCGGTGACATTTAGTGGAAGCTTTTTCTTTATTGTGGCACAGCATTATTTCATACTGATAAACCGCATGCCTTTATATACAAAGCTAGCACTAACCATTAGGTGGCAAAACAGCTCCTGTGTATGAACTGTACGGTGGCTCAGAAGGTTCAAATAAAATGAAAACAGAAATGATAGCAAAACAGATGCAAACAGCTCAAATAGAATGATGGAAAATAGAAGTTGGGATAAACCAGCATTTACTTTCATTAAGCTAATACCTTAATTGCACTAATTATGCTATTTTATTTCATTATTGTCTTTTGCTTCCATTTTATTTCATTCCTTGCAGCTTGTGTCATTGTGTTGTGGCTTTTTTTAAACCTTCAGGGCCACCATAAACTGGGTCAAGAGGAAGGAAAAATAACTTTGAATACATGTATTTTATTAAAAATAAATTTCAACAAAATATTTGGAGGGAAAAATACATTTAAAGACATTAATTAGTCATTATATAAAAACATCGACTGTATTTCATGAACAGAGGATCTGATTTAAAATGTGTTGCTTATTAAACTAAATACACTCCCAACTTGTTTTAGGACACGTGAATGGGTTCTGAAAACAGTTATTTTTATTTAGTTATTTGTTTTATCAAGAAAAATATGCTTCTACAAATTTTATGTTAAGTGTCTTTAAAACGTGATGTGAGTCTTATTCTGCAGTTTCCAAAAAGATGTTTGGTGTTTTATCAAATCCATATTTCACAGTCCTCACGCACGCACACGCACGCACGCACACACACACACACACACACACACACACACACACACACACACACACAACAAAACCAATATATTTCTCTTGTAATTATATTCCAAAATATAATTTTATACACAAATATATCTATTTATACTGTCTGTAGAAAGCTTTATACAAGTACATTTACATAAAGAGTCCAGAAATGAGATCACAAACATTCAATCTTATTTTTGCTGCTTTATGTGAAGAAACAGATCACCCCCCCACTTCCCACACACACACACACACACACACACACACACACACACACACACACACACACACACACACACACGCGCACACACACACGCGCACACACACGTACATCAGACAATCCTAAACACTTGCGCAAGAGGGAAAATCATTGTTTCGTGGTGAAAATAATGGGCTACAGCTTATTCAACACAGCGGGAAAGTGGGAGTAAGAAGATCCAACCCAGGCTCTGTTCATATCTGCTCTTCACTTGATAAAAAATGTTAAATCCAACATAAGAAAATGATCAACAATCAATCAGATTGACCTTTATAGAAAATAATGAACCCAACATGCTCACTTCTATGAAATTTGGGAGCAAATAAAGTTGATTTTCACACACACACACAAACATTTTCATTAGTTACAATATTTCTACAATAGAAATGACTTTATGTATTTTTGTTAAGACCACACAGAACAGGTTTGAGAGTGCTCTGGTGTCTGTAGGGTGGAATAAAATGCATTTACTCAATATATGGCAAATTCTTCTGGTTGGTTTTTAAGGTCTGTGGACAAGACAATGTTTTATGTTAATATTAAATTATTTTTGAGATTTCAACACTGATTGTCTCCAGCTTAGCTGAACTTAGCAACAACAAAGAGCTGCTAGCTTGAACTCTCGCTGTGGCTTTTAGTGACAAAAACTGAAATTTTACAGTTTTTGACAATCAGACTTGGATAACTGGTTAAGTTGATATCAAAGGCAAAAAAAAAAAAGATTTTGAGAGAAAATTTTTGAAACTACCACTTTTCTTTCTCTTTATTTCGCTCACCAGCTAGTGGTGTGGTGGAATATTTCAAAATCATATCAGTACATGGACGTATTTTTTTGGGGGGGGGGGATGGGGGGACATGTCCCCCCCACTTTTTCCAAAGTCAAGTGTTGACCCCTGCACTTTTTTACCATCCAAAAACAATATCACGCTATATTAAATTGACACTGGTTGAGCTCTAAGACCAAGCAGGAAACAGCCGTTTGCGTTGAAGCCTGTTTCCCATTAGAACATACTGCAAAGACACCCACCCCCCCACCCCCACCCCCACCCACCCGTGTCCCCCCACTTCTAAAGTGAAAATTACGTCCATGTATCAGTATTTTGTGGTTAGGAGATCTTTTCCGAATCAGAAGGTAAAAATCTCAGTTTGAAGGCATTTGTAGGTGGGGCATAAACAGAAACTCCTGGCAGCAGATGAGGACTTTAATGCTGAAAATTTTGTATGTGTTGTACTTTGATCCATTTCAAAAGAAAAACATTTTAAGGATAAAATGTTATTTTTATAATTGTTTTTTTTTTTCACATTTTCTGTTCACATCTGTTGGTGTTTTATCTTCTGTTCTACATTCAACACCAGTTTCATAATCCACTGGTTCTCTTCGTCACGATGATGACTTGCGTTCATACTGCACATCTGTCTGCATTTCAATAGTGGTTGTTTGTGCTTTCCGCTACCTTCAGGGATGCACGTCCTTAAGTAATGTGTTACGGTCCAGCCATCAACACATCACCTCCTAACTGCTGCAGGCTTGGGAGTAAGCCTGCTCAGTACAAACACATCAGGCCATTTAAGGCCAAAACAAAGGCAGAGCTGTGGTTAAAAAAAACTGCATTTGGATTTGAAATGGAAACATGTCTAATATAAACTTTCATTTGTTTCTTGTATTTTTCTTTCAGACAAATTAAGAAGGTAAACCAAAGCATCACTCAGCAATGACATGTGGACAGTCCAGTGGCCCGTTCCCAGTTAGAGCACCACTGGGACCTTTTTTTTCCTAAGTTGAACTTTGAGATGTCAACAAACCAACTGGAGTGTGTTGGCTCGTCGTCGTGCTGCAGCAAGGCTGCGAGTGTCCCGTCGAGCGGCTCCCTGGGCTACGCCGTGCTGCTGCTGGAGCACGGCGTGCTCTGCGTGCTGCCGATGCTGGGGGCTGCACTGCTGTGTTCTGATACAGGCTGGGGCCTCTGGACCGGCTGTCTACCAGCTGTCCCGCCTGGACAAAGAACAGGAGAGGGAGAACGAGATTGGACCAGAGGAAGACAAAATGGATGGCATTTAGAGTTGGGAATAAAACATGAAAGAGATTCACTTTAAAACATTGTTTATCTGATCCCAGCTGTTTCACTCCCAAATGGTTATTTTAACTAAAACTTCCAATCGTCATAGTTTCGGGTAATTCTCTGATGAAGCCATTTTCCAACAAAGCAAAAAATGTATTACTCATTTTAGTCTACATCTAATCTTGATGAATTTCTAACATTTGTTTGTTTGCAGCTTGTTGATCCCTGAATGTGTCCCGTCAAAGAGGACACAAAGAAAACAAAAGACGTTTCGCTGTTTTTATCTGGAGTTCATTAGTCTGCCTTGAACGCACCAAGCAGAACGAACATGTGACCTTCCTAATGTTTCATGTTTTAAAAAGGACCTCGTGCCGTAACTTTGCTCAACAAATAAAAGAGCTTAGTCTGTTTACAGAAAGCACCTCTGACAGATAATGATGAGCTTTTGAAACGAAGCCACATCTGCCTTTCATTTGAACGTTTGGCCCAGCTTCCACGGCTCTCTGCTGTGTGACATCTTTCCCAACAGCTTGGTGGAAAGAACAAATGTCCTCTTTTAAATGGAAATTTGTTTCAAATGACGTTGCTTGGGCTTTAATTTGGTTGAGTACTGGTTTGTATGAATCCATAGGTGATGCAGTACACCTGTCCCTTTTTGTAGCCCCTATAGTTCTGTTCATGTTCAGTAAAACAGAGCTGCCAGCAGATGTTCCCTCAGAGGACCCACAGGTCTGTAAAACAGAAGGATGCTCCTCATCTGTCTGAGGACGTTTTAACTCCCAAATCCAACATCATGTCTCTGGATCAGAGACAAAGGCAGCTCTAAGGTCACAGAATTATGCACGAAGCCCTTGAACACAATGTGCTGATGCCGTCTGAATGCCGTAAAGTCACAGTATTATTTATTTATTAATGTATTCATCCATTTATTCATTTGTCATGTTACCTGGCGTAGAAACTGCCCAGAGAAGGATCATTTTGGGATATTGCTCTGTTTTCCTGAGGGGAAAATAAGCTAACATTAGTTCATTATTTCTAACTGAGGTCAGAAATGATACCACAGAAAGTCTTTTCTCAAAAGCTCAAGACATCTTAATAATCTGACAGAGCCAGCTTTTTCATTCTGTAATTTGATGCTCTAGGTGAACAGGGTAACAGGCAGAGCCGTGTCCAGGACTTTTAAAATGGGGTGGCCCATGTGGGGCACTTGTTTATGCATGGGTGGCACCAATGGTTATGCTTATTTATTTATTTACACAAATCGTTTATTTACTTCTTGTTTTTTACTTTCTAGTGAGTTTTTGAGTTTCACATTGCACAATCACCATTTTTTCCTCTTCATCTTCTAGTTTTGTGGTGGTTAGCAAGTCACTTCTTGTTGCATTATTGCCACCAACTGGAGTTGAGTGGGACTCTAAATACTATTTATGTAAATATGAAAAAATAATAAATAATATTAATACTACAGAAATGTTCTGTAAGCCTGGGCTAGTAAACAATGTTAAAGGTGCATGCTACCACACTATTTTGGAGTTTACAACCCAAGCCTTTTGTCAACAATGTAAAGTCAATTTAAACTGGAACTTGGTAGGGTGGCACTTAGAGTGGCCAATCAGATTCTAAGGGTGGCATGTGCTACCCCAGGCCACTCCCTGGACACGCCCCTGGTAACAGGTCATTTCTAGAGGACTGCCTCACTACTAACATCTTGTGCCAAGAAAACAAGCAAACGTCCCAAAACATAACATTGTGTTGGCGTTTAAAACATTTACCTTTACTCATCAGAATCAGAATCAGAAAAGCTTTATTGTCAGTGCGCCAGCGTCCCGAAGCATAGAAATTTGACTCCGCAGCACAGCCTGGCCAAGATCACACACACACACACACACTGTTGGTCCATTGTTTGTGTCAGCGTTGTCTCGCCCCCTCTCTAGGTATTAGGAATTTCTCTAGGTCTCTTGTGTTTTTGGATATTCCCAGGTTTTGATTCTTGTAGTTTTGGTTTTTGGCTTCCAGCCCTTTGGATTTACCCCTAAATAAAGGCTTTTTACAATTTCACTACTCCTGCCTTGTGTCATCCTGGGTCTGCATCTTGGGTCCTAACCTCCCCCAACTCACAGCGTGACACATTTAAACTGGGATATGAACAACATTCCCTCTGGCCACCAATCACAGTAACAACACACCGTTAACTGTCCCAAAGGTTTTCTTGTTTCATAACTCTGGTTTTAGAAACTTGCTGATGTGGCATTTTTGATGCTTGTTTAGAGGCATCTGCATTCTTGGAGTTTATTACAAACGCTGCCATATAAGGCCATCTCAGTCATCCATCCAAAGGAACCAAAAGCCTGTTTTCATAACAACAGAGGCCTGTGCCTCCCGCTCCATCCAGATTCTTTCCATATCTACTATAATTACCTTTATTCTATTCAGATCTGACATCTACTATCTCTAGAAAAGCAGCCAGCTAGAAGTTATGTTCTTTGCTCCTCGGATATTCATAAAGCTGAAATAAAGTGGATTTCTAAAGAAAAGCCAAAGAAAATATTTTGGTAAAGATAAGGTCTGAACATATTATAGCTGATCTTTGCTGGAGGTCATCCTGTCCAGTAAACACTTACGGTTTAAATGTGACAAAGCAGAACTACTGTAGGAGGGTTGTAGTGCCTCAATCCTGCTGATTCATGATTGGATCTCAGGCGTGTGTGTAATTTCTCCCCCTAATAATGTCAAACTGTTTTTTTACAGCTAATCCTAACCCTCCAACTTGCTTTGTTACAAACTTCCTAACCAAGTTTCTGCAGGTTTCCTGAATTATGAAAAATAACTGAAAACAATGCTAATTTCTTTAGCCCATTTTAGAAGACACACCATACCAGCTAATCAGTGTAACAATGACACCATGGTGTGTGAAAGCACCTTGGCAGCATGGTGAAGCAGGAATTTTGCGGCATTCATACTGCCACTCTTGGTGGTGATATTGCAGCAACGCTGGACTTGTGAATGCGGATTACGCATTGGTCACGTGTGGAGTTCCAGCCGAGCTCCAGCAGGAAACTATATTAGAAGTAAATGTGGGCAAAAATTTCACTTTTTAAACAGAATCAGCTGAGATGACAAACTGGAGCGATGCAGAGCTCCGGGAGCTTCTCTCCGTTAGAGCTGAAGGTAAGGTCACCAGAAACTGCTCAGGGACTGTGGAGGACAGACACCTTTAGGAGCAGCTTGTCGAAAATATGTAACGAGTGCAGCTTTGATCACAATAAAATGCAAGTCACGGGCTACCTACATGGGTTAAACAGGCCAGCACGCTCGGCAAGCTTAAGAGCCAGCTGAAAACTCACTTTTACTCTTTAGCTTTTATTCAGGAAGAGGCCCGTTAACTGTTGGCTTTGCACTTTTTGCTGCCCCACCTAGATTTTATCTGCATGTTTTTGCTGGTTTTAAATGGTTTTATATGCTTTTATTTTTTATTTTATTTATTTATTTTTTAATGCTTATTTCTGCTGTGCAGCGCTTTGTTTGGTCCTTGGGCCATGTGAAGGCGCTATATAAATAAAGTTTTAGTTAGTTAGTTAGTAAATATTCCTCTGAGCATTTCTTATGAAACTGCAAAATTTGAAACAAGTGAATATAAAATAAATGTGAATAAATCCCGTGTGTGTGCCAGATGCAGGGGTGCAGCCACAGTGGCTGGTAGAGAAAAAAGTTTACCAGCCACATTTGTTTTTATGTGAAACATTTGCCTCGGTTACCGGCGTCCATCTCTGCTCTGAGGGAGTTTCTCTCAACTTCAGCTTTGTACTTCATAAACACTCTGGCTGCTTCCTATTCACATCACGTTATTCCCTTTTCATCTAATCCACAATGAAGGAGAAAAACAGATTACATGATGTCATCTGATTTCAACTGTGTGGATTAAGACTGAGTTAGCTAACATGTTATGTTAATTATTATTATCTGACTAAATGTTATAACACGTAGTGATTAGGGTGGTCACGGTAACCGGTGTAGCCGTAAACCCCGGTGAAAAAGTTGACAGTAATAATAACCGTCTTGTTTTATAAAAAACTATATTATCTCTGTGGGTTACCGTGGCTGCGGTGTAGGCGCGGTGACCCTTACCAGCCACCGTATCATCTGCTGAAGTTGCCGGCGGCACATGCGCACTTTGTTGTTTACAACCAAAACTTTCTTGAAGCTAAAGCTGAAATAATGGCCAAAGGAGGAGACGGCAGCACTCAGGACATTTGTTATCCCTCAAAGAAGACAAAGTGGGAAGTTTGGGTATCTTTTGGATATTTGAAGAATGCCGAGGGACAGTTGATAGAAGACGGCTATCCTGTTTGCAGCACGTGCAGAAAAAGTGTCTTTGAAAGGCAGCAACGCTTCAAATCTCATGACACATCTGCGTGACCATCACCCACAACTCTACAGTCAACGCAAGGCAAGCTAACGTTAGCGTTTTAGCTAAAATGCGTGATCTGAGGATTTGGGTTGAGGGAGAATGCAACGAGTCGCTATATAAAGCAGCCGCAGCGCCGCTACCTGCATATAAACCGTGTCGCGGACACCGCCATGTTGAAATGACGCTATGCATTACGGGGCTCCCAGGGGCAGATAAGAGTTGGTCTCTCTCCGAGAATAATTATGAATTTAACAAAGATTACTGCCTGATGACATTTTCCCACATCTGCAAAGCTCCCTGGAAGGACACAAACCGAGGATAATACTTTCCTGATATAGGGTTTATTACTCAAGTAAGGGTAAAAAAGTATCTGATTAGAAGGCTACTTGAGTACTGAGTATCATCTGAACTAATATTTTTAAAATGATGACATCAAACAGACATAAAATAAGAAGTTATGGGCAAATATTGGTATTTTAAAGACTAAAGAGAAAAATGTAAACAAATAAACAACATAATTACAAAATAACACATTTTAGGCTAAATTTAGACACAAACTGAGGACAATATTTTCCTGACATACAGGGTTTACTTAATTGTGTGAAAATGTAGCACGTTTAAAAAAGAATACCGCGATAATGCCGAAAACCGTGGTAATTTTGGTCACAATAACCGTGAGGTTAAATTTTCACACAGTGACAACCCTAGTAGTGATACTACAGTAGTAACGTACAGGAAAATACTAGTACCTTTTAGGTACTTTGTTGCAGTTTTTTAGCACATTACTAACAACCTGAAGCATCATCTCTAAGTGAGCAGCTTATGTAACTCGCTTTCAACTAACAGGAGATAAAGTGATATATCTGTATAATCCTAAATAAAGTTCACTTAAAGAGGGCTGGAGGCTACAGTGTGTGTTAGGACAGGGCTCTAGATGTATGATCACCTGAGATCATACAACTAGAGCCAGTACGCCCCAGGGCAGCTGTGGCTACATCGTAGCTCATCACCATCAGTGTGTGTGAATGGATGAATGAAACACTATAGTGTAAAGCGCTTTGGAGTCCTTACTCTAAGAGGCGTTATATTAGTGCGGGTCATTTATCATTTATCATGAGACTGGTCTGGGAGACTAGCCAGTAAAAGCAGAACAGATGCATTTGGTTGAGGAAGAAAAACCAAACACCTCTAGTTTGCATTCAATATTTTTGACTTTAACATAGAAAATAGGGTGTGAAGATTGTAGCAATACTCTATATGTGTGTGTGTGTGTGTGTGTGTGTGTGTGTGTGTGTGTGTGTGTGTGTGTGTGTGTGTGTGTGTGTGTGTGTGTGTGTGTGTGTGTGTGTATTAATTCCCATAACAAACAAAAAAAAAAGGGGGAAAGTAGCTAATGACTGTCTTAAAATTATCTGAATGACGTCACCATCTAATCTGCATAATTTGAATTGTATGATCGCATGTGTGAATATAATTTCCACTATAGGAGAGAGGAACTGTGTGGTGAAACAAAATGTGAGTTTTCCAGCAGCAGCTTCACACATGTGAGGCTTGTCTGGACTCAGAGGGGTAACATTGCATGCTCTAACCACAGAAGACTTCTGCAAGAGGAACAGGAACAGGTGATGGCCCACAGCAGCATCTGCTGCTTATTCACAAAAATGAGATCAAAGTATGCTTTCACATCAGAGCCTCCAGTAACACCAGAAACATCAATAATCTGTTACTAGTTACTTGTATTCAAAACAGAGAGACCAGATAAACCTAAAAATTCACTAAAGAAAGAAATTATCAGGTGGCAACACAGAACGGGGAACTTACTGTGCAAAGACCTAGGCCTAGTCCACATGTAGCCGGGTTTTTTTTAAACGAATATCCGCCCCTCCAAAAACTTGCATCCACACCACCTTGTTTTAAAACAAAACTCTGTCCACACGTACCCGGATAAATACGTTGTTAAGGACATGCCAGAGCTGTAGGCGGCAGTACTTCCCCCGTTCTTAACCTCGTCCTTCGTCTGTGGTCTTCCGCAAGGAGCAGTAATTCCGCTTGCAAAAACAAACAAGCAAAAAGCGCTTGGACAATTGATAAAGCGAGCGCAGCTCTGAGGGCATCCATGCTGTCGGCTAGTGTAAACACAGGTCGCACACGTGATGTCAGCATTTTTTTGTGGCGGAAAGTGACGTTGCGGACCTTAAAACTCTGATTTTGTCTGTCCACACACAGACACCCAAAACGGAGAAAACGCAGATCTTTACTTTAGCCGGAGCTTTTAAAAAGATCCGTTTTCGTGTGAAAAAACTCTGTTTTCGTGTGGATGATATCTACGTTTTGGAAGATCCCCGGCTACGTGTGGACAGGGCCCCAGTTTGGACGTCCTACAGACGTGGCGTGGACCGACAGACTCAATATGGACATGATCTGCACACCCATGTGACGTTGCCTGCTTGCAGGGCTATGTCAATAAATTGCTCTAAATACTGTTGTTGCCCTAATGCATCACGGGCATTGAAGTTTTGTCACACCTGAAATCCAGTGCATTTGTCAGAGAAATATACAATTCCACATTTAATATGTAACTACGGGTAATTGAAGATCTCATATAAATGTTATAGAAGCGTCTAAAGGTTTGTTTATGCTTGACGCGTCCGCGAGGTCCGCACGGCTCCGCGCGGAAAAGTTGGGTCATTTTGCGTCATTTTAACAACCACGCCCCTCCGCCGCACCTCCGCACGGTCCAATATGTCCGCAACACACACCTAGGAAATTTTCTAACCACGCGGACGGTCGAACGCGGAAAAACATGGCGGACCAGCAAGAACTAGTATGGCAGAGGTTCGTAAATACAGACATTTGTATGATTCAGCTCTCAGAGATCACCGTGATCAACATGTTGTTAATAATTCTTGGAGAGAAATAGCTCGCACTGTCGGAAAAGATGAGGACGCTGTTAAAAAATGCTGGAATGCCGTGTTGTAAACAGTAATTTCTACTTCTACTATGGTGTAGTGTTGGTTGCATGCTGTAGAGCTCCATGCTGCCCCCTACAGTTTGGGAGAATATTGGCTCACCGCAGAGACGAGCCGCATGAACCATAAATGCTGCGAGTTGTGAAGCGCGTTCCATCAGCGAGCCACATCACCAAGCGGAAAGTGAATGCGTCAAGCATAAACCAAGCTTAAGACTCTTTGAGGTCTACAGCATGGAGCATGACTGGTTAAGACACTGCTAACCCTCTTTGTGACGGAGGTGCATGAAGAACTGAGCCACAGAGCAGCAGGTCACCAGTCAAACAATAAGAGAACAGGGCAGCTCTATCTGCCAGTGAACTCACTGGACTGCTGGGAGCACACTTCCTCTCAGGGGTCAGCTAGGGTCAGCAGGCCAGGGAAGATGGGGGGGGAGGTCTTGGCATCTAATGGTCAGATTGTATGTCTTTTCCTGTGAGCTCCCACTAAACACAGCAAGGGGGATTTCCAACTCAACTCCAGCCATTGTGCTGCAAATATTTGCTGACCACTTGTAGCTCCCAAGACTTTCAAAGACAGGAAAGAGAAGAGCTCTTGCTGCTGACCAACAGGATATATTTACAGTAAAACCGTTAATCTGTTATTGTGAAGGGGCCTCTATCAGCTACAGGATGTTTGGCAGGCGCAGCGGCACACCGCTGGCACTGAAACGCAGCAACATTCCTTTTATTTTATTAAGGCAGAGGGGTGAGTTCGGTCGGGGCAGCCAAGCAGCAGATAATGAACTTACTTGTGTGTGAGTAGATAAACCAAAGGGCGCCAGTCAGTAGAACTCCAATCATAAAGGCTGCAAAGGCGATCCCCATTACTGTCGGTGTATCCAGCATATACAGCGTTTCTGCAAAACATGCGTACTGTTGGTTTCTGCTTGAAAGAAAACTGTGAGGAAAATAAGATGCAGACAGACTTACCTTCATCAGGGGGTCCGTGTGGTTTTGGAGCGGTTTTATAATCTAAAAGATCCGAAAAAGAAAACAGAAGAACGAAAACTTAATGTATGCTTTCAATTGTGTCAACGTGCTCAGCACACATGTGATTTATTAAATGTAAAATGCTGTGAGTCACCCTGTCACACAAAAGCCCACAGAGCAGCAGATTACTCCCTGCGTTGGGCTGATAATCTGTGGAATGCAGCTCAGAGCCGCGTCTTCACAGACGAACCAGCTGACTCCTGGGAGACCCGCTCATCCATTCACTCCATCTGGAAGCCTTTCAAAAGTCAATCTAGCTGGAATGATGTCTTCACTAACAACACAAAACGTGCTTGTGTGAGCGGCCGGACTAAAGAGGAAGAGCTGGTAGGATTCCAGCTCTTGAGCATAATGGCTGCTTTTATCCTGAAGAAAAGTTTTCATTGTCGTGAATGATGACAGGCAGTCAGAGAAAACTTTAATTTGAGAGGAGGTGATGGAGTGAGGGTGTCTTTCCACCACTCCGTCCCATAGCTCCTCTGACCGTCGGAAGAGGACTGTAGAAACAGATCTTAGGCCTAGTCCACACGTAGCCGGGTTGTTTTAAAAACGAATATCCGCCCCTCCAAAAACTTGCATCCACACCGCCTCGTTTAAAAAAAAAACTCTGTCCACACGTACCCGGATAAATACGTTGTTAAGGACATGCCAGACCTGTAGGTGGCAGTACTTCCCCCGTTCTTAACCTCGTCCTTCGTCTGTGGTCTTCCGCAAGCAGCAGTAATTCCGCTTGCAAAAACAAACAAGCAAAAAGCGCTTGGACAATTGATAAAGCGAGCACAGCTCTGAGGGCATCCATGATGCCGACTAGTGTAAACACAGGTCGCACACGTGATGTCAGCATTTTTTTGTCGCGGAAAGTGACGTTGCGGACCTGAAAACTCCGGTTTTGTCCGTCCACACGCAGACACCCAAAACGGAGAAAACGCAGATCTTCACTTTGGCCGGAGTTTTTAAAAAGATCCGTTTTCGTGTGAAAAAGCTCCGTTTTCGAGTGGATGGCAGGCCAAAACGTAAAAATATATCTTCGTTTTGGCAGATCCCCGGCTACGTGTGGACAGGGCCTTATTCTCCCATAATTTAACTACCTTTTGTGCTATTTTTCAAGCTGAGAAATCAACACAACTTATTTTCTAATTGACCCCACATCCACTATTGTCACTTTTAACCAAATCAAACATTTACATAAAAATGTATATACTGTTTGCATATTGAAGCTGCTGTCAGAGTCTGAGCAGCACTGACTCCACTGACTATATCTGACTCCACAAATGTGAACATTTTTTTTTCCACAAATGCATATTTTCCCTGGCGATGGGGGGCAGTATATACCTAAATCATCGCAATAAATCAGTAGTTTTGTGTTCAAGTAAGACCTTACCAATGGATGCCCATAGGGTCCAAAACCCCTGGGAGAGCAACCTCCAGCCATACAACAAGCACATCAGACTCCCTTTCATCACCGGCAACGAGTGAAGAGGTAAACGTGTAAAACGACGTTCATGAATGACAACACTTTTGTAACCGTTTGTTACAAATCAGTAAATGTGTTTTGTCCTTACGGGCTCCCGTAGAAGGAAACATGGCGTCTAATATGGTGTCACCCGGAGAACCGCTCCCATGTATTTTAGACCCAATTTTTATGGTTATATGTTACAAAGCCGCCAACATTTTTCAAGAACTGGGCATCGTTTAATTATTTGTCAACAATGTTTCGATGGATGTTTCCAGAGATAAACTATAAAAACTACTCATTGTTTCTTTAAAAATGTGCTCAAGGGAAACTGTGCCTAACTTTTCTTTCATTTCATTAATAACTTCAGCTTAAACACAAGTAGATGTGCTAAATAACACATGGCGGTCAGAGGGGCCGACGGCGCCTCTGTCAGACCTCCCCAGGGTGGCTGTGGCTACAAGTAGCTTACCATCACTAGCAGTGTGTGAATGTGAGAGTGTGTGAAAAAGCGCCTTTGGGTGTCTTGAAAAGCGCTATATAAGTTCTATGCATTATTATGTAATAAAACATTAGCCTGGCCTGCCAGACTCATCCTCTGTTTAATTCTGCACAGAGAATGAGTCTGGTAACCCCCCTATTCAAATAACCCCTCCCCGTGAGATTTCTAGCCGAGCCAATCAGCGCTGAGCATCGTACGTCACACACCACAACGCCGAGTTTGTCAAAAATGGCGACTGAATGGGAGTTCGCTGCGGCTCTTTCCTCTGGACACAACAAGTAGAAGCACTAAAAGCCTTTCTTCTAAAGAAAAATGTTTGCGCTGTCACCAGACTCCATTTTTGACTACAACAAAAAAACTACAGCGCCGCGGACGTCACACACAGCGATGCTCAGTTTCTCATAAACAGCAAAGACAGCGGCGGAGTTGGCTGCGGCTCTTTTCTCTGTTCTAAATGACTCAAATGTCTTTAAAACCACAAGTAGAAGCGCTGTTGGGTATTTTTTATAATTGTAACTTTTTGAGGCCTAAAAGATGCCCATTTTGTGTTATTAACACTTCATGAATCTCTTGTGTTTGCCAACTGTGGCTGTTTATGAAAGGTTGAGCAGAGAAGCTTGTTTGCAGTCAAGGATGTTGATTGTGGATTTCCAAGGAAACCTCTGTACCTCTGTAATCTGAGAAGGCCCCGCCTTCTCCATCCTTTGTGAATAAAGCCCCTGACGAACTGGGAGCACAAGGGAGTGATGGGGGGAAAAGCCTCGGAGGAGGTTTTTCCCTGAGTTAACTCTCCATTATTTTGGGGACTCAGGGTAAAATGTCTCCCTTATTGTCATGTGTGTTATTTCAGGTTCCAGGGTTATGGAGATTAAATATTACCCCACATGTAATTACTTAACAAGCGCTAAAAGTATTTCTTCTAAAAAAAAAAGTAAAAGATGTTTGCGCCGTTGCCAGATGCAATTTTTCTTACTACAGCTAGAAAACTACAGCGTTGTGCGATACAGTCGGGATTTCCATCTTTTTTCTGATTGGTTACTTTGAGCTGCCTAGTCCCGCCCCTTAAGTGCTTCTGCCTGTGAGTTACCAGACTCGTTCTCTGTGCAGAACTACACCGAGGACGAGTCTGGCAGACCAGGCTAATAAAACATTACATCCGTAATAATCTTAAATTGGAAAATAACCGCTAAGATTAAGCAGGACCTATGAAACACGGTCATCTGGCCAGCAAAAATGATGTCATTCATATCAAATAATAAGTAAAAGCACTGACTCATACCAACTGCGGTGGTTTAGTTGGCCATTGCTCAGAGTTTAAACATCTCTTCCAATGCGCTGGAGAATGGGCGCTCATGCTATCAGCCCATCTAAGTTTAGGTCATAATCAGAACAATATGACTGAGCGTTAACTCACGACCACACCTCCCGCCAGCTTCTGCCTCAGTCGGATTGTTGCTAAACCCGCTGAGACCGAGCAACACATTGTGGAAGAAGGACCAGAGACGCTGTCTTCATGTTCCTCCCCAAGCTGAGAAGAAAAGAGGATCACCCACCCCCCACCCATCTACTGGAAAAGGGAGGCCACAACAGAAGGTTTAAGTGAAAACAACTGCTGCTTGTTGCTGTGTGACTCCTCTTTTTCCACATCTCCGGAACAGTGCCCTGATCCGGAACAGCGGAGTCGGGTCGGAGCATTAACGCACTCCACTTTAATCAACGCTGTGTTATTGTGTAAACATCTAAATACTCACTGCAGTGCACTAATGGTGTTAATCAATGCACATGCAGACATATCGAAACACTGGAGGTAATCAGAACCAGACGTGGAGAAGTGATGTGGTTTGGGTTCATCTTTATTGTGCTGATCTAAGCTTCACCCAGTAGATTTTTATTTACCACAGTCAGTGTATGGTGTAAAAAGCTAAGAACTAAGTTTAGTTTCTCCCTCGCCAACCTTTTCGGTGTGCATGACTTACCTCCGAGCACAATCAGCTTCTTGGTCAACACCTTGATGTTCAACATCAACTGCACGATTGAATCAGGAGAAACTGAGTCGCAGGTCAAACACTGAAATGTGATGAAATGAGATCATCAGCACTTTAAAAATGGCACATTTCACACCAAACATATAGCTATAAATATATTGTAGAGATAAAAACTAAATGAATGAACAAAGGGGATCTCTAGCATTTGTCAAAAAATCTCCACCAATAATACGTGTTGGACCGAAAGCAACTATTGGACGACCCGGTTGTAGATCTTGCCCGTGTCACTGCGTCCTCGCCATTCCCTGAATTCTCCACTCAAAACACACTTGTGTGTTTAGCAGCAGAACACCACTGGTGTGAGAGGTTCTCTGCTCAGTAACATCTGAGATGGGGAAACAGCCGGCTGCTACCACTTACACTTTAGCACAGACTACTAAAAAGCATCACCCCAGCAAGTCACCCTCAAATCAACATTTTTTTCTGATAAATTATATAAATGCGTGTCTAATTGTGCTGCAGACACGTGTAGTTAATAGTTTTGCACTTTAGTGCATTTTAGTTAAAATTGAAATTTTCTGCCTGAAACTGTCAGTGTTGTGCCGTTGTCGGGTAAAAACTCTTCACTGCATTTGAATTTAAATCTGCTACCGCTATTGGCTAAGAGGTATGCTATGATGTAAACTGGAACATTATGATGTCACAATGTCGTGAGTGTGTGTATTTGTTAGTGGCTCCACCCTCTCGGTCTGCTAGGCAACAGCATTTGTCGCATTTTTCAAACATGAAGAGGGAGTGAAGTAAGTTTCTTGTAGGGGGTGACTTGCTCTTTAAAGTCACAGACAAGAAAAGACATAGAAAACGGTGACTGGTGTTTAGTGCTTTCTCGTTTCCTTTGGCAATGCAGGTTTTCGTTTCTGGCAGAAGTGTCTCAGGGAAGATATGCGAGAGGAGGGGTGAGGGTTCTGTGATCATGTTGGCGTTCAAAACCTAGCTTATGCTGAAGATCCGCTTTAATAGCTTTAATCATGTAAGTTTCTAATGGTCAAGCATAATAGTCAAATAATGATCAAACATTATAAACAGCTGAAATGAAGAACACACAGTATCACAGTATTTTAACAGTATTTTTAAAATGTGTTGGAAAATTGGAAAACAATACTGGAAACTAAAATTATATATAAACATAAATGGAATATAGAATACTGGGAAATTTACTATAGAAACCATTAAACTGGTAAATGTCTCATCCCTGTTATTTTTTTATTCAACATAAGATTTGTAGAAAAAAGATAAATGTTAAATGAGCTGATTTTTCTCTTTTTACCAGGAAAACATCAATCTATAATCATCTGAAACAAATGCTGGTAATACTAAAAAGCCACAGACAAAGTTAAATGAAAAGGCTTGTGAAGTAAAACTATTGAAATGCACAAAAAAAAAGCTATCTAGAAGATTCTGCGGCGTACCTGGGGTAGCTCTTGATTCCTCTGATTCCTCTTTGAGCACACCGACACCTCACAGTGCAAGAATAGAAATTCTGAATTTAACTTGGAGTCGAAGGTGAAACTGAAAGTTTTATTGTCCGTCGTTGCAGAAGAAGGAGAGACGTCGCCCTGATAGATGTAGCTAACAGAGTCGTCCTTGGGGCAAATTGTCTCAATGAGCATGTAGCTGGAGGACACTTTGGAGTTGGAATCGGGAGAAATGAAGCACGATGTGATGGTGAACCCAACGTCTGGGTTGGATGTGGTTGATGTGACCTGTAGAGATTTAAAAAGATATTAAAGCTTTCACTTTCATGTCAACAGACTATTTGTCTCTTTTTTGAAAAACATCTTTAAGTTTTTAAAAAATCAGATATTATGAAGTCTGTGAAAACTTCATTAACTCATTCGTTGCCAGCCGTTTAGATGTTTAGATGTTAATCTAATTCTGTTTTGAGAGCATTTTGATTTTATGATGTTAATCTATTTATGATTTAATGACTTTGTTTTATTTTGTTTTGATCTATGTGAAGCACTTTGTGATTCTATAACAGTGGTAAGTGCTATATAAATAAAATGTACTTACTTACTTACTATTTACTTAAAGGCCTTCGCTGCCAGTATTTCTCACCGTTTCTACAGTTTTTTTAAGAGTGACAGAACGTTGCGCGCTAGGATGCAGGGTATCCGCGGGTCCTTAAAAAGTCTTAAATTTGCTTTTCCAAATTTAAGGCCTTAAAAATCCTTAAAAATGACAAATAATCCTTAAATACAGTTTCCAAAGGTCTTAAATGTCCAAAGACCCAATAAACAAGATTCTTTTATTTCTATAAAATTTTCATAAATTTCTAGTTAGTGTTCAGCATTTTTTGTGTACGATCTTGACGTAAGCGGAACCGTACACATTCAGTTGGTTGCGAAAGGGGGCTATTTTTAGATGAGCACATTAGCTGGTTAAGCTAGTGGGAGCTTGCGCCATGGGGAAGTGCAAGTTTAATGGTAACTGGATGGCTAATTCCACGTTGGCGACGACGTGGTTAGCATCGGTTCCAGGCAATAGCTGGGAATTATAGCTTAAATTTTAAAAAATTGCTTAAATTTGGTCAAAGTGGCCTTAAAAAAGGTCTTAAAAAGTCTTAAATTTGGCTCCCTTAAACCTGCAGATACCCTGGGATGACGTCGAGGCCAAAACAACCAAAACAAAGCAGAGACCTCTTACATCAGGAAGAATCCGCATGTTTCGATCATTATCCGTTCTTTCATAATCTGTTGTTGAATTGTGATCGGCAGAAGCTTTTCCGGTTCGCGCTTCACCTTTTTTTTTACAGGAACGTCCCAAAAGGATCTCCTAACACATGGATTTTCTGCTTCTTGATCATGTGACGTGTGACGTATGTGGATGAAGATCGGCTTCAGAGCTGAGATGTTTGTTCTCTCAGCGCAGGGGCTCGTTCCGTTGCCCACACAGTAAAAAAAATGCAAATTGGCAGTGAATGAGTTAAAGAAGTTGAGTAAGAAACTAGTGTTTCTTTATGCATTGCTCCTTTATTCATTTTTTATTAGAAAACAATATGTATCCAAAACACAAAACTCTAATTTGAGAAGCACAAGCATTTCAGAAAAATACA
The DNA here is from genome assembly GCF_043380555.1 of Nothobranchius furzeri. NCBI lineage: Eukaryota > Metazoa > Chordata > Actinopteri > Cyprinodontiformes > Nothobranchiidae > Nothobranchius > Nothobranchius furzeri. The sequence continues at coordinate 58,603,966 of NC_091756.1, read as the reverse complement.
TTTCAGTTATCTGCAATGTTATTAAATATATATATATATATATATATATATATATATATATATATATATATATTGTGTTTAACATTTATGTCTTGAATAAATATGAAAGATTTATGGTTTCAGTGAACATTGATGATTTATTAGCACTATTTCCTAGGGGGCCTGCAACTTTGTAAGGGTGGCCATGGCCACCCCTTAAGCTTGGTTTATGCTTGACGCGTCCGCGAGGTCCGCACGGCTCCGCGCGGCAAACTTGCGTCATTTTAACAACCACACCCCTCCACCGCGCCTCCGCACGGCCCAAACTTTCCGCACCGCGCACCTAGGAAATTTTCTAACCATGCGGACGGTCGGACGCGGAAAAACATGGCGGACTGGCAAGAACTAGTATGGCAGAGGTTCGTAAATACAGACATTTGTATGATTCAGCTCTCAAAGATCACCGAGATCAACATGTTGTTAATAATTCTTGGAGAAATAGCTCGCACTGTCGGAAAAGACGAGGACACTGTTAAAAATGCTGGAATGCCATGTTGTAAACAACAGTCATTTTTACTTCTGTTATGGTGTAGTGTTGGATGCATGCCCTAGAGCTCCATGCTGCCCCCTACAGTTTGGGAGAATATTGGCTCACCGCAGAGACGAGCCGCACGAACCATAAACGCTGCAAGTTGTGTCCATCCGCGAGCCGCATCACCAAGCTTTAGGGGTGCCACTGTTTTCAGTTAGGTTGTAGATGACCTGATTTTAGGGATGCAACAATACCACCTTTCTCCAAACTGATACAATACCGATACTTGGATCTGAGTACTCTCTGATTACCGATACCGATAATTCTACTACACACAAAAAATCAAATGAATTGGAATACAGGTTTTATTTTTTTCTCTGCTTTCAACAGGAAAACTGTGAGGTAGTTAAAAAACAAAACGTATTAATAGAAATTATCACAAAACTAAAATATTAGGTGAACAGAAATGACAAGTTACAGTAAAGCCACTTTCAGGCAACTGCATTAGTATCGGGTAACTTTTACTGTACGGTCCTATCTGATTTGTTAGCTGTTATCTTCACAATAAAATACAAATAAGATTAAATTAAAGTCACATTATTCAGTCTTTTGTATCCAGTCTGAACTGTAAACAGCAGTCCTATAAAAAAAATCTGTCAGACAATAAATTTGATCGGTTACATAAGGGCTTCTTCAGTCCTACAGTATTACATTAATAGGGAGTGTTTGCTTCAGTTAAGCTGTTCACGACTAGATGCATAAAGTAGTCTGTTAATAGTACAACAGACTGTTAGGGAACACACACAGGTGTTTTTTTTTTTTTTCATTTTTTATTTAAAACAAAAATCACAATTTGAGAGTTGGAATGAAGAAAATCATAATATAAATGCAAACATACCGATACAAACACTTCTTTATGCTTGGAAACTGTGTAGAAGGCCTGGCGTGAAGGAGTGTTGAATGGCAGTGTGTCATAGAGCTCCATGTCAAAGGTCACGTCATTGGCCAGTGGCCTGGTTGGCTTCTTATGAGTAGATGTTGAAATCCTTTCATCCTTTCTGTATGTGCAGTTGAACTATGAAGAGAATAAAATGAGCAACTCAAACAGTCAGCAAGGACCACCCCGACATGTCAGCGTTTGGCCAAACTAATGGGCTCGACACACGGGAGGCGATCCGCGGCAGCGGCAAAGGCGTCTACGCGTTCTGTTCCATGGCGAAATCCAAACTTCAGTTGTTTCGTTTGGCTGTGTCAGGTTGGAGGGAATTAAGGTTATTTAAGCGGTTCAGATGTTTCACAAGGTGCTGCTAGAGTTATGTGAAATCTTACTTCTGATTTTACTATAAAACATAATAATAATCAACTTCTCCTTCGTGTTTGCTCGGAGATGTACGGAGCATCCTGTCCGCTCACTGGTCAGTGAATGAAACCTCCGTTGATTGGTCGTCGTCCGAGCGACAGCGCTGAAAAGTTGAAAATGTTTCAACTTTCTGGGATCGCGTCGCTGGGTCGCCTGTGCACGACATGTGCACGAGCGCAAAATTTCACACGCACGTTTTTCGCGTTTCGCTTGGTAGGAGGGAGACCCGCGATTATCGCTTTGTCGCGCATGTCTCATTGAAAATGAATGGAGGAGAGGCGATGTCGCCTCCCGTGTGTCGAGCCCATAAGGAGGGTAACAATGTTGTGAAGAAACATTAGATGTGCTGCCAAGTGGGGGGTCTAAAGCTCAAGAACTAGATGATAAAAAACAAATAAACAAGTCATTATAATTTAAGTACCAAAAGGTCAGGATGGAACATTTCAGGTCAAGTTCATTCAATGAACCTCATGCTGGAGACAGAACATCTGTATACGCATCAAGTCCACTCATCAGAGCTTGGACTTGTCAGCTTGGGTTACAGCTGCTACGGTGCAGAGTTCTCACTCAGCAGTGGCTCAACTCCATGGACGTAATTTTGGGGGGGACATGTCCATCCCCCCCCGTCCCCCCCACACACACACTTTTTCCAAAATCAAGTTTTGACCCCTGCACTTTTTACCATCCAAAAACAATATTACGCTACATTAAATTGACAGTGGTTGAGCTCTAGGACCAAGCGGAAAACAACCGTTTGTGTTGAAGCCTGTTTCCCATTAGAACATACTGAAAAGATCCCCCCCCCCACCCCCCCACCCCCGTGCCCCCCCCCCTTCTAAAGTGAAAATTACGTCCATGCTCACCTCTATGAAAGATGTTGGCTGTTTTTGTTCTGCTAATATCCTATCGTACTCCACTGGGCCACTTGTGAATGGCCCATGTTTGAATTCCTGATCCTCGTCCACCAGACCACCGCCTCCGGCCTGAACAGGATTAATTATCACCTGCAGTGCACAGAGAAAGCTGTTACAACATCTCAGTCACATTCACAAAAGGAATTTCCACAGTTTTATTAAACACACTGACGGCATCTCACGCAGAAGTTTGAATCTTCGAGAGGGGTCAGATAAACGTTGATGCTTCTATATTTTGTAGGATCAACAGAAATAAAGCATGTTTGCCTTAGAGGAGTAAAAGCACATCCGAGGTTTTGGATAAGCCCGCTGCATCAAACGTGTTTGATCTAATGACTAGATTGCAGTCTGAGAAAAGCAAAAACTAGAGCTGCGCTGATGTCTGGACAGACCAACAGGGCCACTGTTGGACTAAATTATCACAGCAAAGATGAGGCAACAATCCAAACTGGTTATCGTCAAGGCAATAGAAATGCAGCAGTAGATCCAACACAAAAGATGACATTGGAGATATGCCCAGGGATTCAATCTGCTTCAGTGTTGCTCAAAATTTCCCCTGACAGAAGATTTCAAAAAGCCAGAGAGGAAGTGATTCATCGTTGCCTGTTAGAACAAATACGCTGAATCAATGCGTTCTGTTATAATGATGAATGAAAACTGAACGTGATAAAAGCAAAGGTTCACATTACAGCGACTGTCCACAGTTTTATACGTAGCTGATGAGGACAGACTGCATGTGACCAAAAGGCCTCAGACTTTCCTTTTAGATGCAACCTCTATTAAAGTTAGATTGGTTTATCCTGGCCCATCCCTTTAGTTATGCTGCTATAGATTTAGACTGATCAGATTTCCTTGCACTACTGACTTTACTCTCTTCTCATTCCATGTTTCTATTGCTGCCATGAACTTTCTTCTCTCTATGATGACTCGTACAACATTCTTAGTTTTATGTCCATCCTGCCTCCTGGCTGGAAGGTTCTTCTTATCGAAGGATTTCCCTTTCCATAGCGTGACTCAAGCTGGGACCCTAACCCTAACCCACATCCTATATGAAACCTTATTGCTCCTCCTGAATGAGAAGTTTGACCACTTATTTAAACCTGCCTTCCAGCACCTTAAAGCAAACTTCATATGATCCCAATGAGAATATGTCTCCCTCTTTAACAACTGGGACTATCACCTAGGTCTGAAACTCCAAAGGCATTCTCCAGGCTAAAGACCAAAGGTGACAGATCATTTGCTGCTGTGGGCCCCAGACTCTGGAACTCTCTCCCCCTGAGCCTGAGATCAGTGGACTCAGGGGTCTCCTTTAAAAAGCAGCTGAAAACTCACCTGTTCAGGCTGGCTTTTGTATGACCTTCTTCACCACTCTCTCTTTATTCTGCTCTCCCCACCTATTCCACCTTCCTCAGGATCCACTGGTTTCCCTCTTTCCTGTTCACTCTCTCCCCGGCTTTCCACGGGAGCCGTCAGCAGCACGTTACTGCGGCAGCACGTCTTGCTCGCGTAAGCTGCTGCTTGGCCCTTCCCACGAGATGCAAAGCAGCAGGGGAGCAGCTGTCACCGACCGAGCACGAAGTCACACGAGTGACTTCGTCAGTAAACACAACAACAAGCAGGAGAAAACTACAACATGGTTTGTGTTTTATGTTCTGTCCGTTTTATAATCGCCAATACGGACCTGAAAAACAAAGGAGACCGCTAGCTAGGTGATAACTTCTCATGGGGCCGCACAGTTAGTAACCTTTTTTAAAAGTAAAGCGACCGGAAGGCAGTAAGTTTCTTTATTCTGAAAATCTCGGGAGCTTCTCTCCATTTCCACATCCGATTTCATGTCTTTCCTTCCCCAAAACTGTCGAACTTGACCCGTTTCAGAGGCGTCGCGCGTAGAAAATAGAACCGGCGCGTAAAGGCCGCGACATGCTGCTCCTGAGACGCGGCCAACTCGCGCTGCTGACGGCTCCAGTGGAAAAGGTTCTGTTGACCACAGCGGTTCCTATCAGCAGCTATGACGTGCTGCTGACGGCTGCTGTGGAAAGCCGGGGTAACTCTTTCTTTACATTTTTTAATCACAACTTTCTATTTTTGCTCATTTTAAATATATTTTTAACCATTTTCTAAATTCGTTTTTTATTTTTACATTTTTTTTGTTTGTATTTGTGAAGCGCCTCGTGATTTTTATCTTGAGAGGTGCTATAGAAAATATATCTTCTTCTTCTTCTTCTTCTTCTTCTTCTTCTTCTTCTTCTTCTTCTTCTTCTTCTTCTTCTTCTTCTTCTTCTTCTTCTTCTTCTTCTATGTGACACTAAAGAATACAGGCAGCCATGACAGCCCCACAACACCCACAGTGTTCTACATCTCAGGACTAATCATTCACCTCTGGTGTCCTGCCACTCAGGGTTTTATTTTTTGGCTACTTAAGGAACTTCTGTCATGTCTGAAGTGGACTGATTTCCACCCAAGTCCTCAGACTCCACCTCCTCAGTGGAGGGCATGGTGACCAGATTAAGGAGAGCTTCAGTGATCTTTCCTCCGCCCAACAATATCTTCAGTCTGGTTCCCCAGTTCCCCACCCAAACCAAACATAGCCTGGGATGGGCCCTCGTTTCCTTTTCTGAGTCGTCCAACACGTTTCCAGAACTTTTTTTTATAACAGAGTTCATGTTTTCCTTAGAGTCTAAGCTAGATAACGGAGTTATCATGGATAGCTCAGAAAAATGTTTCCTAGTGTCTAAAAAGTCCAGATGATCTTGATGGTGTTAACCGTGGGAGAAAAACATACTCACATTGTTTATATGGAGGACCTTCACATTATCAGACATAGGAAGCATGGTGGTCTTACACCCAGTCAGAGGAGTCTCCAGCATGTAATGGGTGGCATTAACCACTGCTTTGCATTCTGGGTCTTGTAGTGTAAGGCTGGCGTTGGTGAACCCATTCGCCTGAGGAAACATCAAAACATGGCAGCACTGGATAAGAACACTTTTCCTTTAATAGCTCACTTTAAGATTAGTGAAAAACAAGAAGCAGAAGTGTCACAGAAACCCTGACATGCTTGTGTCAAACTAAGTTCTCAAGAATAAACAAATCCCACAAGGTGGTCTTGTTCCAGCTCCTAATTACAGACTGTGCCAGTTTCCATTCTGTGGTGGGGGCGGACTGAGCCATCCCCAAGTTTGGTCGCCAAATGTTTGGAACAGTGCCCCTTGCCTCAGTGTCCGCTCATAAGGAGACGGTTCCCTTCATTATACTGTTGGACCTCACCCAAAAGAACTAGCACTCTTTAACAACATTGATGTGCACATCTCTGGAGTACGTAGATTTTGTGAGAATTTAAAAAACAGATTAACTTCTTGGATATATTATCAGTTACTTGGTCTCAACTGTGAAAAATCTGATTAAAATGAACAATATCATACTCACTTTCAGGCTTTCTTTGTCAACACTGACCACCATCCTCTTGTCCTCACACTTCACATGGACACCAATGTCAAGAACGTTACGCTCCTCAAGATCAGGAGGAAAGATTGGGAAGCCACCAGGCAAGGGGTGAGGGAATGAAAAGGGCTGACCGGAGAGCCGTGATGCAGGTCCGTTATTTAGCCGAGGACCAGAATTGAACTGGGGGAGAAAGGGGACGCCATCTGGACGAGCCACCGCATCTGAAAGTCATGCAGAGCCACGTGAGGTTGATTCACAGCCTGAGAAATCTCTCACCATGACTACGAGATCTGGTTTTAATTACCTGGCTCTCTCAGTCGGATGTTGAATTGGGTTGCCACTGGTGTGTTGGTGTAAGACGTTACTGGACTGTAGCCATGTTCCTGTGCCCAACTGATCAATGCTTGCGGCCCTGAAGGCAAGCTCTGTCTGGGGTACTGTGACACACTCATGTGAGAGTTCACGCTCATTGTGTCAGAAGCCTGCAGAAAAGAAAGTCCAGTACATGTTTCTTTCATTCGTTTGAGGTGATTAGACATGTTGTTTAAGTTTAAGCATCGCCACTTTTATCCTTCAAGTACAGCCCTGCACTGACTCTGCGTGAATCACGTGAGCGAGTGTGAGGTAATGGGCGTGTCACAGCTCGATCAATGCAGAGGAACCATCGAGCTGCTCCCCATGTGAGCGAGGACTCATTCTTTCTCACAGCCATTTCCCACACAGTCAAATCTCTTGAGCAACACTGAGGAGAGCAGGCAGAAGTCATGCCTCGGTTTCCTTAGGTCATCGTATCAGTTGCATAGCTGACTATCTTTCAAGCGCTCTGATTGCACAAACACAGAATGCTGTGTATCCTTGTTGGCAATGGAAATTTAAAAATCGTCAGTATACTGGTGTGAAGAAAATCAGTTCCTCTGGCATTTCATGTCAACTACTGTACAATGAAGAATAGATTTGCCAGTTGCTCAAGATAATAAATGCAAGCTGATCATGATTGTTGATCAAAGGTTTACAGGAAAAATGGTGATTGTAGAAGGTTTTTGTAATGCAGATCACCATAAAACTAGTTTTAGATGTATAATTTGCAGTAAGGAAAATAACCAGTTTTGCACAAAGTTGAACACTCTTTCCCACACTTCTGATTTTCAGCAATCATAAAATGAAATTATTGATTTTAAAGGATTTTATCTGTTCAATACTTTGTGAAACTTTAATCAATACATTAGCAGTGGTCTCTAGTGGGAATGGATCCCTTGTAAACTGTACTGTGTGTGTGTGTGTGGGTGGGTGGGTGGGGGTATTTGGATAAAGTTAGGGATATTTGGACATCTCTCTTCTGATTGGATAACAGCAAACTGACTCTGTTTGCTCTGCATCGTTGATGTTTTATCTTCACAAATAACCAGGGTATCTGCAGGTTTAAGGGAGCCAAATTTAAGACTTTTTAAGACCTTTTTTAAGGCCACTTTGACCAAATTTAAGCTATTTTTTTTTTATTAAATTTAAGCTATAATTTCCAGCTACTGCCTGGAACCGGTGCTAACCACATGGCAAACGTGGGATTACCACCCAGTTACCATTAAACTTGCACTTCCCCATGGCGCAAGCTCCCACTAGCTTAACCAGCTAATGTGCTCATCTAAAAATAGCCCTCTTTCACAACCAACTGAATGTGTACGGTTCCGCTTACGCCAACATCATACAAAAAAAAATGCTGAAGACTAACTAGAAATTCTTGTTCATTGGGTCTTTGGTAATTTAAGACCTTTGGAAACTGTATTTAAGGATTATTTGTAATTTTTAAGACTTTTTAAGGACCCGCGGATACCCTGAATAACGCAAGCTTGGAGGAGCTTCTGCTGTCTGGTGGTGTTGCTAGTGCTAATGGTTAGCTTCTGAAATGAAAAAAAAATCTTTTCAACGTGAGGCTGGAAAACTAAAATTCTGGCAGAACACTGAACAGAGCTGAGAAGTAAGGGTGTCTCAGCGATAATATATTAGCAGCCTCTAAAGCGGAGGTTCACTGAGAGAAACGTGTGTCACGTGCTTTTTTTGAACACGCTAGGTCATGCTGCCTTTCACGTGCTTGCATGATGTGAAACTTGTCTTCAACCCACATTTTCTGCATTAGCTGTCGAAAGAAAACAGGCAGAGAAAGGTTTTAGTGAGAAAAGGCCCGTCTCTTCTACATTAGAGGGAACAATTTGCATTCGTAGACTCACCGTGCCTCACAACTGAGTGATGTGTTTACTTTGCAGCCAGGAGAGAGCAGACTGACTCTCGTCTAGTGTAAGCTAACCGTTAGCATTAGCAATTTCCCAACATGGCGGAACACGTTCGGGCTTTTTATTTGTAGAGATAACACATGAACAATGCATGCAAGGAAGAAGAGCGAAAGGAATCAGTGGAAGAGTTGTGTTGTTATTAACCAATCAAGCGCAAGATGTTTGCACATCATGAATATTAATGAGTAAGACTCCAAATATTGTTGTTTTCTAACCCCACTCCTTCGACTAACTTCAAAAAATGGCTCTATGGCATTCATTCATTCACACTAGAGCCCACAGCAGACTAAGTGAAATAAAGAGTACTTTAATAAAAAAAAACCTATGTGTCACGGCTGCCAGCCTGGGGAGTGAAAAGCAGGAGCCAGGATCACCCAGGTCTAGTGATCAGCCGGACACCGCCCCTCCTTCCTTCCTTCCTTCCTTCCTTCCTTCGATCCTTCCTTCCTTCGATCCTTCCTTCCTTCGATCCTTCCTTCCTTCCTTCCTTCCTTCCTTCCTTCCTTCCTTCCTTCCTTCCTTCCTTCCTTCCTTCCTTCCTTCCTTCCTTCCTTCCTTCCTTCCTTCCTTCCTTCCTTCCTTCCTTCCTTCCTTCCTTCCTTCCTTCCTTCCTTCCTTCCTTCCTTCGATCCTTCCTTCCTTCCTTCGATCCTTCCTTCGATCCTTCCTTCCTTCCTTCGATCCTTCCTTCCTTCCTTCGATCCTTCCTTCCTTCCTTCCTTCCTTCGATCCTTCCTTCCTTCCTTCCTTCGATCCTTCGATCCTTCCTTCCTTCGATCCTTCCTTCCTTCCTTTTGATGAGTTTAACTTTTATAGTTAAACTCTTGAGTGATCCTGTGGGATCTTGTGCTCGTTGGTTTTTAAGGTTAACTTCGTTTGTTGCAATTTTATTTTCGTTTTTAAAACACCTTCTTCCGGTAAAACTTTAAACATAAGTTTTAACCAGGTGTTTTATGTCAATGAATTGTTTTAGAACTTTTATCAACTTTGTGGATTTATTAACACCTTCTGTTTTGGTGAAACTTTTAATAAGTTTTAGCCAGGTCTTTTTAATGTTGGTAACTGCTCTTTTAATGTTAACCTTTTTGAGAGTATTTTGTTTAGCATTATCTTAATAATGCTCGCCATCTGTTTGCTTGTGTTTTTAATACCTTTTTGTACAAATAAACCCATTTTAAACTCCTCCGCCAGTTTTTATGTTATCCCCATCCTTCACAGTTTACCATCTCATGTCGGGGACGTAACACTATGATATAAAGTCAGATTGTTCATATCTTTAGTGTTGCAGCCTGCTTACCACCACATACAGCTTCCCATTCACACTGTGGGTTTTGACAACCCAGTTGACCGACTTTTCGCATTTGAGCAGCAAGACGACGTCACTAACCACCAGGCTGCTTTCTTTCAGAGGCTTTATATCCACAAACACTTCAACCTGGTAAGAACTGCAGAAATGAGATGAGAAAAGAAAAAAGTACAGCATTATCACATCATCCGTGTCTGGCCAACTAATTAAAAAACTAGATTTATTCCTAGAATGAAGCAGGCATATGCAGCGCAGACGAGAGAGCCCCCAGAGTGCAACACAGCACCAAAGCTTTCACAGATCTGCAGAATTCAGGTTATCGGAGCAGCAAAACATGAGGCTGTTCAATCACAACTGTTTCTTCAAGATCCTGTCTCTCAGTGTCATTCTCAAAGAGAATACCTGCACAAACAGTTAAACCTCGTCTTCCGTCATGTTTGTTCACATCCACAATAAACAACATGAAGTTCAGTGAGAACACCCTGTCTTCAGAAATAAATCATATCTATTATTGGCCTGGCCTTTTTTTTTATTTTTTGGCTGCTCACCTGCTTGAGTCTGGGGATTGAAGCTCAATAATGTGGACTTCTCTGTTTTTCTCGGGTGCAGACAGAACACAACCTCTGGATGCTTGTGGCTCCTCGTAGCTGCCCAGGTATTTCAGTGACAGAAATGAAGAGTCAATCTCACAGGTGTCAGAAAGCCCCAGATCTGAAAACAGGAGAGTAAAAGAAATAAAAAAAATACTTTTCTAGTGACAAAGAAGCTGGTATTCCATGGAGCTGGGAAAGAAATACAATCCCCTAGGAGGTCAATTCAAGACAATAACTAATTGAGTGGGGACAAACGTTGTAGTTAAAGGGAGACAAGGCAGTTTTGGCTTGCTTTTAGCACCCCCAGTGTCCGTATAGCACGACCAAAAGCCAAACGTATCTCCTCGCTGTGCGTTCGTCTTTTTAACACCTTTTTCTAACAGCTGAAAAGCCTCCTCAGATTTTATTAGCGTCTACAGAAGTGATTCATGATTAAATTAAACAAATCAGCTGTGTTCATGATCTAAAGCATGCAAGAAACATGCTGGAAGCAGACTCCAGCGTCAGGTATGTCAGCTCCATTTTGTCTAAGCCCGAGACCAGACCGGCACTCTGAAGTTGCAAGTGCAATATTCTGGCAACAGGGGGCGATGGGGGTCTGAGTGACATCTCATTACCCTGTAAAGCCGGGCGTACACTGTGCGACTTTTTCACTTTTTTGAGCCGATTTTCTAGTCGTGCGAGAATCCACGAGATCGGGGCGAGTTTTGCGCCGAGCGTCGTGTAGTGTACAGGGGGTTACGAGAGGCAATTAACACCACGTGACCAGCCGCCGATCAGCAGTCGTGAGGTCGCACAAACTTCTGGCGTGTTTAAAATTTTGCTCGTCCCTCGTGAGGGTATCGCACTGTTGAAGCGGCGCTGCGAGCAGCTGCGACCCAAAATGTATCAGAACCGCTCACGGCGCATGCGCAATCCTGCATCAACGCCGCTCCCCGCTATTTCCCTAATAACACACGCTGTTCGTTTTATTTCTACACGTTTTTTTACTCACAAAGATTGACAAGAAAGCGTGTTTGTCGTGTTCATGTCAAATTAAACTGATCACAAAACACAGATTTACTTTCTTTATTTCGTTTTCCTCATCCAACCCCCATAAATCCCTGTGTGTCCTCCTGCAGCACTCCCGAAGGACAACAGGCAAAACAAGACAAAAAAGTCTGACGTGTTGAGTAAAAACTGCTATTTTTAGCATATTTTTAGGGACGACGTGTTGCTACCAGACGTACAGTGTGAGCAGTCAGGTCGCATCCGAGAACTGGGTCGTGCAGCGTGAGCACATGACTCGTGAGATCTGCTCTGCAAGGAAGTCGTACAGTTTGAGCTGAAGCTGAGTGCTACGAGTGAAAAAGTCGTACAGTGTACGCCCGGCTTAAAGGGTTCATTTGAGAACACACTGGCTCAAGAAAATGATTTAAAGATATGAAAAATTTGCCTAGCAACTCTTTAATTCATCAACATATGAGCGTCAAGAACACCTGAAGCACAAGTTTAATAGCTGAGTTCTCTTTGCCAAGTTTGAATTAATACATAGTTTTATATTTTCAATGAATATCTGAAAAATATGTCATTTAATCACCAGCAGGCTTTCTCTTCAATTCAAAAGTTATTTTTTTCCTTTATAAAAACGTTTCACATTTTGAGGAGACTAGACACCAAGCCGTGATTGTTAAGTTTTGTCATGCCGCTCCTAAAGGTGTTTGTCCTCCACAGTCCCTGTGCAGTCCCTGGTGATCTGAGCTTCAGCTCTAACAGAGAGATGCTCATGGACCACCGCAGCACTCCAGTTTTTCATCTCAGCTGATTTTGTTCAAAAAGCAAAACTTACGTCCCGTTTTTACTTTCAATTTAAATATAGTTGCTTGCAGGAGCTCGGCGGTAACTCCCCGAGTGATTATGACGCCTCTCTCTTACGCTCCGAGGCGCAATATCTATTTATAAGTCAGACAATTACCGCAATATTACTACCAGGTGAGGTGGAAGGAATGCCGCAAAATTTGCACAGTGCCAAGCCGGCATGACGTGTTTATAAGACACACCGTTGCGGTCATTTACGCCAATTTTCCATCACGGTGTGTCTTGTGAAAAGGGCTTCTGTTGATTCTGCAATGTTGATGTTTTATCTCCACTAATAACACGGACCTGAAAGAGTTCTGCCATGTTGGAGCTGCTGATGCTAATGGTTAGCTGTTCTCTGCTGTCTCCTGGATGCTAAATCAACATCATCATCCCTGACACAAGCCAAGATGGGAGAGTCTAGGAATCCTAATTTACAGTGTGACATTAAATTTACCGGCTTTTCTAATCCGAGCGTTTCCTCGTTTATTTCCTATCCACAGCTAATGCAGAAAACGGGTAGAAGACTATTTTTATGTTCAGCCTGCATGTAAAACTGACAGATTATGTTAATGAATAACAAGTTAAAATCTTTGAAAGTCTTTGAAACACCACGAGGTGTGTCACTGGGAAGGTATAACAAAATAAGAGCATGTCTGAAACACAGAATGTCTCAAAATAATTTTTAATATTTGATATTTCAGGTTCTTTACGTAGTTTTTGGTGTAGATTCAAAACTAATTGAAAATGTAATTCATTGCATTTTTATAAATGCTTCAAAGCAGCGCTAATAGAGGTCTGGCCTGCCCAGTGAGAAAGGTTTGAACTGAAACGCGATCTTTCCGAAATATAAATGTATTTAAATCTAATACTTTTCAGTAAAGGAAAAAAAGATCCTATCCAAATGTAGAATCACAACTGTTCCAAAAGCATCTTTTAGTTTTCATCCTTTAAGCACAAGACGAAAACATATCAAATGCCTCCTTATTTGGATAAAATAACTTTGGAAGTGTAAACCGAGAGTTGGCGGTTTCCTCTCAGGAACCCTTGTGCCACTCTGAAGCGCTGACGAGAGCCTGTGTACGAGGCCAGCTGAGTGAAAATTTATTCATCTTAATAAAACACCACTGAAGGTGTAAAAAAGTGGAAATTTAAAGCTCTGAATTTGAAGCAAACGTGGTGGCGCTCTGGAGTTCTGCCAAACCACAGCCGACAGCGACACAAGGCGAGTGCTGGACGACTGAGCAGCGTTCTGCCCTCCTCAGTCTCACAAAAAGTGGAAAGGACCGACACCTACGTGGTGATAAACTGAAAATTTCAATTATAAATAAAAAAAAACAGTCAAATGTCACTCCAGACGCATTTTATTATGAAATAATAGTGTAAGGTTATGAAGTTCGGAATTTTCAGCTCCACACAGCTGCCCCCTGTACACAGTAACACCCGTGTATAAAAGCCAAGGTCGGGTGTTCCTCAGACTGTTTACATTCCAGGAGAAGAGTCCGAAGGAGAAGAAGAACGCTTTTACTTAATCAAAGTACTTTATTTGTGATTAAAAAAATTAAGCAAAACAGATGTTGATCAATAATTAATCAAGTGAATGATCTGTGGAATAAAGATGTCATGATTTATGTGTTTAATGAAAACAGGACTATTGCACAGACAGACTGACCCTCATCTCCATAGAAACGCATGACACATTGTTCCAACCAATCAGAGCTTTCGGCTGCCGCAGGAGAATCTGGCTTGTTGACTTAAAAGTGTCCAATCCGCTTTACTAAAACTTATCAACAATTCAGAGATATAAAACAAGGCACTCCTCCTTGAACCGTCACCTTATCGTGGTGGAGGAGTTTGAGTGCCCTAATGATCCTAGGAGCTATGTTGTCTGGGGCACTTAGTGCCCCTGGTAGGGTCTCCCATGACAAATTGGTCTTAGGTGAAGGGTGAGACAAAGAACGGTTCGAAGGATCTTTCATGGCGGTTAAAACGAAGAGTCGGAGTACCCGGCCCGGAGGGTTACCGGGGTCCCACCCTGGAGCCAGGCCTGGGGTTGGGGCCCGTGAGCGAGCGCCTGGTGGCCGGGCTTTCGCCCATGGGGCCCGGCCGGGCCCAGCCCGAACCGGATACATGGGCTCGTCCAACTGTGGACCCACCACCCGCAGGAGGAATATGAAGGGTCCGGTGCAATGCGAATCGGGTGGCAGACCAAGGCGGGAGCCTTGGCGGTCCAATCCCCGGACAAGAAAACTAGTTTTTGGGACATGGAACGTCACCTCGCTGGCGGGGAAGGAGCCGGAGCTTGTGGCAGAGGTTGAGCGGTACCGGCTAGATATAGTCGGACTCACCTCGACACATTGCATTGGCTCTGGAACCCGAGACCTGGAGAGGGGTTGGACACACTACTTTGCTGGAGTTGCTCCGGGTGAGAGGCGGAGGGCTGGGGTTGGCTTTTTGTTAGCCCCGAGACTCTCTGCCTGTGTGTTGGGGTTTACCCCGGGGGACAAGAGGGTAGCTTCCTTGCGCCTTCGGGTCAGGGAACGGGTCCTGACTGTTGTTTGTGCTTATGGGCCAAATATAAGTTCAGAGTACCCACCCTTTTTGGAGTCCCTGGGACGCGTGCTAGATAGTGCTCCATCAGGGGACTCCATTGTCCTGCTGGGGGACTTCAATGCTCACGTGGGAAATGACAGCTTGACCTGGAGGGGTGTGATTGGGAGGAACGGCCCACCTAATCAGAACTCGAGCGGTGTTTTGTTATTGGACTTCTGTGCAAGCCGCAGTTTGGCCATAACGAACACCATGTTCGAACATAAGGATGCCCACCGGTACACTTGGTACCAGGGCAGCCTAGGTCACAGGTCGATGATAGATTTTGTAGTCGTATCATCTGACCTGCGGCCGTATGTTTTGGACACCCGAGTGAAGAGAGGGGCGGAGCTGTCAACTGATCACCACCTGGTGGTGAGTTGGATCAGATGGCAAGGGAACATGCCGCGTAGACCTGGCAGACCCAAACGCATAGTGAGGGTCTGCTGGGAACGCCTGGCAGAAGAACCTGTCAAGACGGTCTTCAACTCCCACCTCCGGCAGAGCTTTGACCACGTCCCGAGAGCAGTGGGGGACATTGAGTCCGAGTGGGCCTTGTTCCACTCTGCGATTGTCGAGGCGGCTGTTGCTAGCTGTGGTCGTAAGGTGGCCGGTGCCAGTCGTGGTGGCAACCCCCGTACCCGCTGGTGGACACCAGAGGTTCGGGGAGCCGTCAGGCTGAAGAAGGAGGCCTACAGGGCGTGGCTGGTCTGTGGGTCTCCGGAGGCAGCAGACAGGTACCGGATAGCCAAGCGGGGTGCAGCAGTGGCAGTTGCCGAGGCAAAATCTCAGGCGTGGGAGGAGTTTGGTGAGGCCATGGAGAAAGACTATCGATCGGCTCCAAAGAGGTTCTGGCAAACTGTCCGGCGCCTCAGGAGAGGAAGGCAGCAACTCGCTCACACTGTTTACAGTGGGGATGGGGAGCTGCTGACGTCAACTGAGGCTATAGTCGGACGGTGGAAGGAATACTTTGAGGAGCTCCTCAATCCCACCAATGCGAATTCCGAGGAGGAACCAGAGCTGGGAGGCCTGGGGATGGACTGTCCGATCTCGGGGGCAGAAGTTGCTGAGGTAGTCAAACAACTACACAGCGGCGGAGCCCCGGGGGCGGATGAGGTTCGTCCTGGGTATCTCAAGGCTATGGATGTTGTAGGGCTGTCATGGTTGACACGTCTCTACAACATTGCATGGTCATCGGGGGCAGTTCCTAGGGAGTGGCAGACCGGGGTGGTGGTCCCCATCTTTAAGAAGGGTGACCTGAGGGTGTGTTCCAACTATAGGGGGATCACACTCCTCAGCCTCCCTGGAAAGGTCTACTCCAAGGTACTGGAGAGGAGGGTCCGATCGATAGTTGAATCTCAGATAGAGGAGGAGCAATGTGGTTTTCGTCCTGGCCGTGGAACTGTGGACCAGCTCTATACCCTTGCAAGGGTGATGGAGGG
This sequence comes from Nothobranchius furzeri, assembly GCF_043380555.1. Taxonomy (NCBI): domain Eukaryota; kingdom Metazoa; phylum Chordata; class Actinopteri; order Cyprinodontiformes; family Nothobranchiidae; genus Nothobranchius; species Nothobranchius furzeri. The sequence continues at coordinate 58,587,689 of NC_091756.1, read as the reverse complement.
GGCATGGGAGTTTGCCCAACCAATCCACATGTGCTTTGTGGATTTGGAGAAGGCTTATGACCGTGTCCCCAGGGGCACCCTGTGGGGGACGCTCCAGGAGTATGGGGTGGGTGGCTTTCTGTTAAGGGCCATTCAGTCCCTTTACCAGAGGAGCGTGAGTTTGGTCCGCATAGCCGGTAGTAAGTCGGACCTGTTCCCAGTGAGGGTTGGACTCCGCCAGGGCTGCCCTTTGTCACCGGTTCTGTTCATCACTTTTATGGACAGAATTTCTAGACGCAGCCGTGGTGTGGAGTGTGTCGAGTTTGGTGGCAGGAGAATCTCGTCTCTGCTTTTTGCGGATGATGTGGTCCTCCTAGCTTCATCCAGCTCTGACCTTCAGCTCTTGCTGGGTAGGTTCGCGGCCGAATGTGAAGCGGCTGGGATGAGGATCAGCACCTCCAAATCTGAGACCATGGTTCTCGACCGGAAAAGGGTGGCTTGCCACCTCCGGGTCGGGGGAGAGGTCCTACCTCAAGTGGAGGAGTTTAAGTATCTCGGGGTCTTGTTCACGAGTGAGGGTAGGAGGGATCGGGAGATCGACAGGCGGATTGGTTCGGCGTCTGCAGTCATGCGGACGCTGAGCAGATCTGTCGTGGGGAAGAGGGAGCTGAGCCAGAAAGCCAGGCTCTCGATTTACCGGTCGATCTACGTCCCAATCCTCACCTATGGTCATGAGCTTTGGGTAATGACCGAAAGAACGAGATCGCGGATACAAGCGGCCGAAATGAGTTTCCTCCGTAGGGTGGCCGGGCTCAGCCTTAGAGATAGGGTGAGGAGCTCGGACATTCGGGAGGGACTCGGAGTAGAACCGCTGCTCCTCCGGATCGAAAGGAGCCAGTTGAGGTGGTTTGGGCATCTGGCCAGGATGCCTCCTGGACGCCTCCCCGGGGAGGTGTTTCGGGCATGTCCTGCCGGCAGAAGGCCCCCGGGTCGACCCAGGACACGTTGGAGAGGTTACATCTCCAATCTGGTCCGGGAACGCCTTGGGGTCCTGCCAGAGGAGCTGGTGGACAAGGCCGGGGAGAGGACGGCCTGGAGCTCCCTAGTTGGGATGCTGCCCCCGCGACCCGGACCCGGATAAGCGGAGGACGACGACGACGAAAACAAGGCAACGCCATTTTAAGCTCAATTCCATTTTGACTTCAGTTCTATTCACCGTCATCCTAAAGAAAAGCACAGCCTGGCCAGATGTGTTTTCTTCTTTAAACTAAGAACTGTGAAGTTGGAGATTTTCGTTGTTTAACAACCAGACGACATCCTTTCAAAATAAGAGCACCTGCTGACGCTGCCGATTGGTACCGGGGTCGACCCTTCAGACGGGCTTTGACGTGCTGCGACCGCTGCTCCGACAGCTCCAGTACACATCCGAGGTTCTTGGACCTGGCATTTCCTGATCTACCTGGGAGGCCCCCCACTGGGTACGTACACGGCAAAATAGCAGCTCATGTCATCACTTTATAAGCCACGTGATATCTAGTCATAACAAAGACGACCAGATTCAATGACGTCAGCCTAAGGAGTCTGAACCAACCACACACACACACACACACACACACGCACCAACACAACATCCAAATCCATTTTCATCCATCACAGAGTTAGTCCTGGTAGATTGTTAAGAATTTATAATTAAGAAATTAAAGATTCTCAAACGATCCCAACTCTCTCTCTTTTCTTGTCTCAAAGTCAATACAGAGTGTTTAATTAAACTCCCTGATGATAAAAACAGCCCATCTTCTGATTATAACAAGTGATCTACTTACAGTGTATTAAAATACAACTCTAGATAGTTACATCACTCTATTCCGTTACATTAGAGAATGTGTAATATAACATTACCTTCATCCTTTTTCTCCATTAGTTTTGTTATTTATGTTGCATTAAAAAACTGAAGCGCCTGTGGTGTTCCACAGCTTTACTTTCATCAGTAACGCATTTTATCTTTGTGAGATCCATGTGAGTACTTTACTTTTAGTCAGGTACTGTATCTATATCTATATTACTGTATCTATAAACAAAATCAGACATACCGCTGGACAGACTTTAAAGCTTCATCATTTCTCAACATGATGTGATCTGAGTTTAAGGCCCTGTCCACACGTAGCCGGGGATCTGCCAAAACGTAGATATTTTTCTACGTTTTGGCCTGTCATCCACACGAAAACTGAGTTTTTTTCACACGAAAACGGATCTTTTTAAAAACTCCGGCCAAAGTGAAGATCTGCGTTTTCTCCGTTTTGGGTGTCTGCGTGTGGACAGACAAAACCGGAGTTTTAAGGTCCGCAACGTCACTTTCCGCGACAAAAAAATGCTGACATCACGTGTGCGACCTGTTTTTACACTAGCCGACAGCATGGATGCCCTCAGAGCTGCGCTCGCTTTATCAATTGTCCAAGCGCTTTTTGCTTGTTTGTTTTTGCAAGCGGAATTACTGCTCCTTGCAGAAGACCACAGACGAAGGACGAGGTTAAGAACGGGGGAAGTACTGCCGCCTACAGGTCTGGCATGTCCTTAACAACGTATTTATCTGGGTACGTGTGGACAGAGTTTTTTTTTAAACGAGGTGGTGTGGATGCAAGTTTTTGGAGGGGCGGATATTCGTTTAAAAAAAACGGCTACGCGTGGACTAGGCCTAAGACTGAAGTAGACTGAAGGTTTAGAACTGCTTGCATGCATTTCTATAATTTTCAAGATCTTGTATTGCTTTATATGAAAAACACACACACACACACACACACACACACACACACACACACATATGATGTTTTGCAAATATACGATGATACCATTATTCTTCACTGAAATAATCATCTGTAAACTGTTCAGTTTCTAGAAAAGAAAAAACAACAAACAAGCTGTGAAACTGTAAATCGTGTCTGAGTTAAGGAATTTTGTTTTTTCCTGTTTTCTTTTGGAATAGAGCGTATAAACCTCTAGGCATAGCTGAAGCACACAAGCTAAGAGAAGTTTCAAACAGCTAAAGTGCAATGTGGTCAAGGGGCTGCTTAGAGCCTTGAGCTATGTATTGTTGACTCTGGTACGCACCTTCTCCAACTTTGATGTAGATGGCTCGAGTCATTCTGAGCTCAGAGAATGAAGTAACTGCCCCGTACTTTTCCTGGGCATATTTGAGGAGGTGCCCGTTGCCGCGAGGAAGGTTCTCCTGGACCTGGGTGAACAGTGAGGAGTTTCTCTGCTGAAAGTGGACCTCTGAGCCCTGTGATACCTAAAGGAAAAAAAGAGTCAGGTTAGGAGACAAAGGCGACTGTTTGACATATCAGGACTGTCTTGAGTTTGTTTCAGTTTTACGCACAACATTCAAGATCTTTCCTAAGGCGAGTCAAGACTCTAAAGGAAAAAGCCACTATTGTATTTGAAACTAATTCAACTCCCTTTTATACTCGTGCCTTTTGCTTTGCAGCAGCACACAACTGGGTCCCGTTCCAGAACACCGTCAAACTTACATTGATGATCCCAATCTCTAAATTTACGCAGCCCATCCAAAATACAACTGTTGTTCCTGCTGACACTACTGAAAATACACATATATGCAATTTTACTTTTTTTATATATTTACTTCTTTTAATGTAAATGTTTGCTCTGTTTTATATGGTATGCATCATCTGTTTTACTTATTTATGCAGCCTGTTGGCCAGTAACTGAGAAGTGGTTCTCAAACAGTTCACCTGGATGAAGGTTGAAAAAAAACATTTGCTGTTATTGACATGCACACAATGCATAGTTTCATAGTAAAAAATAATAATAATAATAAACAGCTGACCAGTTTTCCATATTTAACCAAGCTTTTTTGACACTGGTGAAACTCATCCTCCATCACATCCCATCCATTATTGAAAAGTTTCCACAAATAGGCTCTGCATGTTTTTGTGCACGTCTCTGTACAGAGCCAGCTGGTTTCCAGTGTTTACACAGACACTGGCGTGGTTGAATGTCTTCACTAATGCATAGGTGTGCTTCAAAAGAACCACGGAGTAATGGGAAACCCAGAAATTCTCAGCAGAAACACAGACAGTCAGTAAACTGAAGGACCAGAAGGAGAACATATGCAACACCAAGCATTAACAACAATTATAATCAACTACATTATTTCTGAAGAAAATATAAAGGATGCCAAGGCAGCTACTGCTCAGTTAAATGCCACAGATGATTCAATGGTTTGACATTTTTAGGAAATGTAAACGACTATGTCTGATAACGTTTCACAAAGCGATTCGATTTATTGTTATTTGTTGTTGTTTTGAATAAAACTCCACTTGAAAAGCAAATCTCGAACACACTGTTGCTGTTAAAAACTCTAAGTATTATCAAAGCAATACTTGAAACCTGAGCAATGAGGATATGATGATTGCTATTGTAGCTTTTTGTTTGTTTACAGGGTTTTATGTAGGAAATGTGATGCATCAAAGTGTTTCCCAGTTTGAAGAGAAAAGTCAAAGCTGTCATTATTGAACTCGATTAAAACATGGCTATACATGTTCTGCAATATAAGTTGTACATCAGTGGCCGACATTGGGTAAAATGAGACAAAAATACCTAAATACTAGAGGTGCTGAAAAAAATCGATTAAAGTCTGAATCGGGATTCTTATTTATAAAGATTCAGAATCGATTCACAAAGGTTCAGAATCGATTCCAAGAACTCAAATATTTGGCACGTTACAGGTTTGAGATGCACTTTTTTGGTATTTGTTAGGAGAGTCAGTACTCTGATTACTTTTGTGGTCCCATAAATTGAGATGATTTATGTTTGAATCTGCTGATAAGACGGCGCTTGAATGTAATTTTTTCCATACTGAGAAATTTGAGATATTCTCATGTTTATTTTCTAAGTTGATAAATGAGTACTCAGGTTTACTCATGTAACTTGTTTCTACACATACTTGAAAAGTATTTGACCGTATTACTTTCAAAGCTACTGTTAGTTAACTACAGATTTGTTATATTTTACAAGATAAGCAAAAATAAATGCTGCCTTTTGGTCAAAAGATTGCTTCTGTTTACAGTCTTACCCCGGCTTTCCACAGGAGCCGTCAGCAGCACGTTACTGCAGCAGCACGTCATAGCTGCTGATAGGAACCGCTGTGGTCAACAGAACCTTTTCCACTAGAGCCGTCGGCAGCCGTCAGCAGCGCGAGTCGGCCGCGTCTCAGGAGCAGCATGTCGCGGCCTTTACGCACCGGTTCTATTTCCAACGCGCGACGCCTCTGAAACGGGTCAAGTTCGACATTTTTGGGGAAGGAAAGACAGGAAATCGGACGCGGAAATGGAGAGAAGCTCCCGAGATTTTCAGAATAAAGAACGTGCTGCCTTCCGGTTGCTTTACTTTTAAAAAAGGTTACTAACTGTGCGTCCCCGTGAGAAGTTATCGCCTAGCTAGCGGTCTCCTTTGTTTTTCAGGTCCGTATTGGCGATTATAAAACGGACAGAACATAAAACACAAACCATGTGGTAGTTTTCTCCTGCTTGTTGTTGTGTTTACTGACGAAGTCACTTGTGTGACTTCGTGCTCGGTCGGTGACAGCTGCTCCCCTGCTGCTTCGCGTCTCGTGGGAAGGGCCAAGCAGCAGTTTATGCGAGCAAGACGTGCTGCTGCAGTAACGTGCTGCTGACGGCTCCCGTGGAAACCCGGGGTTAGAATCACTTTAGTTTACCTTGTAAATCTGCATTTTTGGAGCACGACCAGTTTAAAGTCAAATAAAAATGTCCCATAGCTTTAACTAACTTGTACAACAAAGTAGTTCATCCTGGAGCTGACACTCTTTGTGTCAGGTTGGATGGGCTGAGCTGAAGGGTAGCAGAGGTGATTGTAGCGTGGCTGTGTGACCCAGACGCGGAGTGACTGGCGTTTGGTCACAACAGGAACGCAGTTTGCTTTAGGAACGGCGAAACAGCAATCGCATGGAGTCGAGGCTGAGTCGGGGTTCTTTTTAGGTAGGAAGCTGTCGTGATGGAGTGCAGACAGCGTGGAAAGTTCTCTCTCCTGGATTGATTTAGGAATAGTTCGGTTGGGCTGGTTTGGCGTCTGTCATGAGACAATGACTGAATGACAGCTCAGCGGTGACAGTTCCCTAAATAGCTTCCGCGTGTCACGTCACCGAGTAACGTTAGTGGCGGGAATGCTGGGAAATGGAGTGCTGCGCCAACCCGGCCCGCAGAGGAGGTCAGGAGGAGGAAGAGTTCGTGACACTTTGTTAATACTGATTGTGAATCGATTTAAATTGAGAATCGAGAATCGATTCTGAATCGAATCGGCACCCCCAAGAATCGGAATCGAATCAAATCGTGAGCTGCTCTAAGATTCACATCCCTACTAAATACTAAAGCCTTTACTGTGATTGTGTACAAAACATTTAACGACATCAAAATACCAGCTCAGTCATGCAAAGTCCAGCTCTCTGTGACTCGCTGACGCTTTGAATGATGTGTAGTCAGCGCTGGACTGACCATAGGGCATAGCGGGCAACTGCCCGCTGGGCCGACCCTTTCATCTTTTATGGGCCGGTGTCTTTTTTTTTTTTTTCCTGGCCTCTAGTTGTTGCGGACAACTTGCCCGCGCCGCCCCACGCGACGCCTCGTAAAAGTTGGTGGATTGGCCAATTGGTAATAATACACTCTGGGCTGGACCAATAGCCAGAGGTCTGATGCACCCGCCAGTTGTTTGTGAATCTCAGTAAACAGACAGACGAGCTTTACAAAATGGAGAACAAAAAACGGAAAGGAGGAGCGGAGAAAATTCGACTAAAAAAGAAACTGGCCCTTCAGGCTGATGCTGGCACATGTGTTAAAATCTCACAGTTGTTTGGTAGTGAAGGTTCAAGTAAAATCAATTTAGGAAGTGATGGAGCCTCAGCCCAGCGACAGGTTGGAGAAGAAAAGAGGGAGGAGGAGGAGAAACCCGAGCCGGTGTTGTGCCATAAATTGACTCGCTGCCAAAAAATGATTAGCCACCGTGGGATCGCGCACGGTTAGGTAATTGCATTTCTAGACAAAATTCCCCAGGATTTCGCCCTAAAACTCGGCATATCTAGCAATATGGACATTCAGAAAGCAAAGATAACCTCTTCCGGTACTTAAACAGATGTTTATCGCGGATATTAGTGTGGCAGTGTTTGTGGCACCCTGCGCGGGAGCACGAGGACGTGCTTGTGGAAAGAGGGAGGAAGATGTAGCTATGTGAGCGTCCTGTCACAATGTCCCGATTGATGATGCGCCCTGGCTACTGGGCTAAGGAGATGCCTCTTTGGCTGACTGGTTAGAGCGTATGACTCTCGCCCGGGAGTCTGGGGAACGAATCCCGCCCGGGCACTCCTTTCTGCACCTTGCCACATTAGTTTTTCCAGTTCGGAAGTTGTTTTAAGTGTTGCTATTTGTCTTAAACGTTCACAATGAGGATATATTAATCCTTTTTGCAATATTTGCGATTGAAAGATGGTTTGTGCCACAAACTTTGTGGTAAGAACTGGCTTTCTTTATGTTACAGCCTTGATACTAAAAAAATAAATAAACAATGTAAAATGGCACCCTGTATTGAATGTAAACGTTGTATAAATGTAAATAAACAATTCTCCAGCGATTTAATTTTTCCCCCTTCCTTTCTTTAGTCCACTTGACATGGAGCCACAGTTAACTAGTTTGGGGCACATTTTTACTTGAAAAAAAGTATTTAAAATGATCAAGCTTTGGCTTTAATGACACTGTGTAGGTTGCTATCTATACATTACGTTGCTCTATTTAAAAGTAACAAGATAAAAGCACTTCAGCACATAAAATTAAGATTGTCACTTGCCAAATAGACTACACCCTCCCGTTTACCTATAAGAAATGCCTCAAAATATCTTTAAATTCTTTATTGATGATTTAATTGTAGACAACTAAAATGGCATTTTACTTGCCAAAAAGTGATTGAATCGCTAAGATTTTCATGGAGGCTAAAATTGACCGAATAAGGGTTTTATGTATTATCTGTTGATGTTACTGTACTCATACTGCCTACTGTGTCATCAAAAACACCCCAAAAATGGCAAAAAAAGAAAAAAAAAGAAGATAATTTCCCTTGCCAAAAATTGATTACAGTGTCCTGGTCACGTGTAAAGGGTTACATTTACCTAAATATTACTTTATTTATTATCTCTTGATGTTATTAGTGCCATCACAGGACGCTGGGTGTCTTTCACATTCATAAACACTTCAAAAATGGCAACAAATGATCATTTCCCTTGCCAAAAATTGATTACAGTGTCCTGGTCACGTGTAAAGGGTTAAATTGACCTAAATATTACCTTATTTATTATCTCTTGATGTTATTAGTGCCATCACAGGATGCTGGGTGTCTTCCACATTCATAAACACCTAAAAAATGGCAACAAATGATAATTTCCCTTGCCAAAAATTGATCACAGAGTCCTGGTCACCCATAAAGGCTTAAATTGGCATAAATATTACTTCATTTATTATGATGTTGGGTGTGTTCCACAATCATATTCGAATAAACATGAAAATATTCTGTCCGAATATCTGTTTCTTGTTATAAATATAACAGCATGAAGGATTTACAGTTAAAATAGGAGAAACACGTGACTCCCCAGGAAGGGTCGTAACACCACTCGCCTCATGCACATAAGTGAACAAATCAAAGCAGCATGGAGACACTCCGTCTCCAACCACCTCTCAGGCAGCAGCCTGCACTCCCAAGTTCTATACGTCACCAGAACATAAACAACCGCAACACAATAAAAGCAGTGTTATACAAAATGGAAGGCCTGTAGTGTTTATTCTCTTACAGTAACAACTTATCAATTTTTTGGAGGAATTTATTTGAGAATTTTTTGGTTTTTATTAATTGTGCAATAGAAAAGTAATCACTAGATTAATCATCTAAATAGTCATTAGAATAGTTGACTATTCAATAAAATAATCGTCAGAATAATCATTTTAAAAATAATCAGTTACCCCCAACCCTACTTTTTAGAATACCAGGATAGGAAGGATGGTGTAGGTTTACGTTTATTAGATTGATACATAAATACTACCAATAAGAAAGTGTACGTTGGTGTGTGTCAGAAACAGCGTAAGGCTTAATGTCTTTTCCAAAAAAAACAGGTGATGGGCCGGTCTCCAGTCAAAATGCCCGGGCTGAATTTTTGTCCCAGTCCAGCCCTGTGTGTAGTCTACCTGAGTAGTCGAGGTGGGTGGGCAGGGCTCGCTCACCTTTTTCACCAACATCCTTTTGTTGTCTGAAGGGAAACGTCTTGCTTTTTTTGTTATTGCAAGTTCTGTCTACATGATTTTGCAAATTATAACGCGCAATTCCCAAGTGAATCTCATGTTTTGATGTGGTTTGCATTTTTTTTTTTATGTTGCATTTTGAGAACCCAAAAATAAGAATGCTTCAATCAGTGTTATCAGCGTTGGCATCCTCAGTTAAAACTTAGGTGGAACCTCTGTTGGTACAATCTGTTGCCAAACCTATGTGCTCGGTTTTAGAAATAGACATTTCCACGTGTTGACAGACCACCTGATAACCAAATGACCCCAAGGGTATGGACAGTTCGTCTCCTTTCATTTCCATGCTAACTTTTAAATCTTACAGCATATTAAGTCTTTCTTCAACAGCTGAGTGTGCTGATAGGCCTTTTTGTCATGTTGTAATGAAGTGGCCTTTCAGATTTTGTCAGGTTTAAATAATCATATGGTAATCGCTCTCTAGTGTTCAAACGTTATAGCCAGGACTTCTCAAACCTTTATGGTCAACATCTGTCTGGCCTCTGTACCGCTTCTCCATGTTCCTGGCATTGTCACCAGAGGCTGTAAATACTCCAGACAGACCACTGAGGAATTTACGTTGGTTTTATTTTTAGTGTGTTTACTACAACGAGAAGCAACAGAAAGAAAAATAAATAAAAACAAAAACAGAGGAGAGGAGAGGAGAGGAGAGGAGAGGAGAGGAGAGGAGTGGTGCCCTATGAGCCTTGAAGAAGGAGGGGTAGGAGTAGCTATACTTTTCTTGCCAAGCTCAGCAGAGTTTATCAGTTTAATTGCAGGAATGCGACCATAATGAGTCGCAACGAATTACAGGGAAAAGCCTGAAAGTCAAATTAGCTCCAGGCTTTTCATAGCGCTGAAATCCTCAGGAATCTCAAACGGCGAAATGAGGGACCCACTCTGAGCTTTAACAAACTCTCTCTACGGGCTTCCTGACTCGACCCGGCCGACAGATGCTGGAAACCAAAAGGCAGTTTTTTTCCACTTGCTCCGTCAGAAAATCTAAATACAGTTACACGTATCTGATTATCATTTAAACGAGTTGGGGTTCAAAGGCAAACTTATGTAACAAGTGTATCTAGACCATTACTAACAGCAATGCTCTCTGGGGCATTTTAATGACCCAAAGCCATGATTTTGCAGTTAAGCATAATTGATATAAAATCACATTTGTGTTTCTTTCATCTTTTTTGTGAGTGTGTTTGTGTATTTGACAGCCACCTTTGTCCAAAGTGACTTAGAAGTAAGGATGTGACCATGCAGGTTCTATTGAGGAATGTTTACTTTGTAACGTGGTTTGAGGTGACTCTTGTGATTTGGCGCTATATAAATAAACTGAATTAAACTGAAACGCTAAAATTGCAGCAACTATTTTCAGAGATACATATGAATACCAGGGATGTGTATTTTTGAAATTCTGGCGATACGATACACATCACGATACAGGGGAGACGATACGATAAATCACGATATATTGCGATACATTCAGTCAGACATTACAATTTATTTTACTGAATTTATTGTAAGAAAGTTCAGTAAACAGTCCAAACTGATACGTAACATGGTTAACATGAGGTATCTGAACCATGAGGGAGGGATTTACATTTCAATGGTGGAAACAAAACCCGTTGCACACTGCTGCCAACTAGCGGGTGGCGATTGAATTGCACAAAACGAAAAGAAAATACACAAACGTTTGCATGTAAATTCTTTCAAGAATTAGATACACGGCTTTTGAATATCAATGTAATAATTACAGGGAAAAAATCACGATATATTGCCATAATCGATATTTCCGATACACAGCTTTTGAATATCGATATAATATTGCTGGGAAAAATATCGATATATTGCCATATCGATATTTTCTTACATCCCTAATGAATACCTATTTCAATTTACATTTAAAATGCCTTTTCCAATCAGATTTAAAACATTACAATGGAGAGAAGAACACTCCAAACAGTTCTGTAATAGACACCATCCCAACTATTTTAGTCTGAAGGCAATCTGCACAAGGCTTACAAAAACTACAGAATGAACCAAGGGACCTGTACCAAAGTCAACATCAGCTAGCATGTTAAGTGTTAAAATTAATGACAGGACAAATAAAAGGAGGGTCAGCAAATATTTTACTGTAAAATGTGAGGAAATCCATCCCAAAGCTGAAGCCTGGTTTATGAAAAGGACGAAGATCTCAAAAATGTAATGATTGAAGCGGCAGGACCAAGCTGTTAAAAAAACAGTGCTGACAAATAAGTTAACTTACCTTTACAGCAAAGTAATATAATATTATCTTTAAACGGTCTCAAGTATTTTTATTGATTGGTATTTACATTTTTGACAACAAACAATAGCTGACCTACAGCTATGGTTTTACAGCTATGGTTTTACAGCTATGGTTTTACATCAGCTGTGCTGTTAACAAGGCTGCTGTAAAACACTCATGTAATATGTTTGATCTTGATGCAATCTACTCTTAAGACCCGATTCATATAAAATGTATGAACTGAACTGAAAGATGTCTCGGTTTTCTCATCCTAACAACAGAATGATAGAAACAAACATCTACTGGTGCTGAGAGTCCTGCTTGGCTACAAACATGTAACCATGGACATCTCTGCTCATAAGAGTCAACATACTATGGCCATATGTGCATCACAACGGAAAAGTGCACACCAGATGTTTGATATCAATTATCAGAGCGCTGGAACTCTCTGTTGAGCAAACCCTCGAATGGCAAAAGGCTGCTGGAAAACGAGAGGTGTTACAGAGGAGGGTGGTGGAATGTGCCTGAGGTTTAGATACAGCACCAGCATTCAGCGTTCCTCTGGTGCTGCTAATTTTGAAGCTGATATGATTTTCGTCCTCTTGACGAGATACTGGGAGCTAATGATGCCGCAATGATTCTGTGGACTGGCCGGGGCCCTGTTGTGGAGAAAACAACACCATATGTGTCAGCGCCACTCTGGAGCGTTCTACAGACATCCCTGTCTCTGAATAAAAACCAGTAGTGAATGCCTATGGTTTCTATTAACAGATCCAATGAGGTAAGTGCTCGTGAGAGACCTCAAACTGCAGACATGCAGCTAGTGAAAGAGAGCGAAAGGGGAAAGCCTGGCAAACAATAAATGAGCAACACACAAGCCAACAGCCAAATTTACAGTGTTGTTCCATTAAGAGCCATAAAACATTTGTTCCAGATCAAGCAGGGATGCAGGAGAGCCCTCCCCACCGACCTCTCCAAAGGAAATATATACATTTGGCCACAAAGTCAACACAGCACACTCTGCACATGTGCCTGCCTTCGATTCCTGGTGTCCCTTGGTAAAATTAATTTTGGCTGCCACTCAAAGTTCATATTTCACATTGTTTCATCCCCATGATGATTCCTGGCTGCTGCTGATTGACAATGAGGACTGAAAAAAGCATGTTTTGCAACACAAGTCTGGACTCTAACATTTCAAAAGCTAACATGGTCCACTGGCCAACAGAAACAGTGTGCTCAGTGAAGCTTTTCCAGGCAGCCCATTTGAGTCCACGATGCCCAGAGAACTGGGTCGAGGAAACAAGGGCTGGCAGGATTGATTCTGTGCCCTGCTAGCCCCAGGAAACAGCCTCTGCAGTGGGGAGGAGTGGAGGAGGCCTCATACTGGGTGTGAGGTATAAGACCAAAATCAATTCTTCCCCATGTGGTTAAGCGGATCTCCTGTGACAACACTGTCTCCATTTTAAAATCACAAATCAAAAATAGGGGCTGCTAAAAGTCCATTTTTCCTGGTTAAATGTATTCTTGTGGTTTTTACATTCACTGAAACTCTAAAACAGCTCAGAATAAGCTAATCATCCACACAAAATTTCCTATTACTCTTCTGATACCACCATTTTCCATCTTTGCAGTGAAATGCTTCACTTCTACCCAGATCATGAACTAGGAAGTATGCTGACGGTTCATCTGGGACCCAGCCTGAAATTTGGCCAACGGTTTTATAAGACTCAGCTAATAAATCACCATAAATTTAAAACGAACTGTTTTAAAGTACTCCAGAAAAACAACCTACATAAAACCCACTCAGCAACCAGTACCGATGTCATTTAATCATTTGCTTGATGGGCCAATATATCTGTGCACCTACCAAACTGCTTATTTTATTTGTTTGTTTAAATGCAGCAAATGTATATTTAAAACTGTCCATTTGAACATTGTGAAGGGATTGAGTACCCAGATGTGTTGATCCACCCTGTAAACCATCAAGTTTGGTTTGGTTTGCGATTTCCAGCTGCGACCAGGACAAAAAAGGAATTTGGATAAAAAACAGAAAAAAAAAAAAAAATATATATATATATATATATATATATATATATATATATAAGGTAGTCAGACACAGAACAAATATTTTTACTTAATAACATTTTCAAGTTATTCTTAAAAATATATATTGTGAACTCAGGCCCTGTCCACACGTAGCCGGGGATCTGCCAAAACGTAGATATTTTTCTATGCTTTGGCCTGTCATCCACACGAAAACGGAGTTTTTTCACACGAAAACGGATCTTTTTAAAAACTCCGGCCAAAGTGAAGATCTGCGCTTTCTCCGTTTTGGGTGTCTGCGTGTGGACAGACAAAACCGGAGTTTTAAGGTCCGCAAAATATCTACGTTTTGGCAGATCCCCGGCTACGTGTGGACAGGGCCTAAAGCATGCTGGATACCAGGCCTTGAGGCCCAGAACTGAATAGCCTTGACTTATGGGTACATTATGCTGATATTAACTCAGTAAGAAATTTTATTGCCAGACATTACCAAACAACCAGCATTTGGAAATTGGAGGAGTTGCTGGTCAAGCAGAATAGAAGAAAAAGCAAATAATTAAAACATTGCTTCTAAACTCCCAACGCCAAGAATGTGGCAACAATCCTTCCAAGATCGTCAGAGTTTTTCTGCTTTGTGGTTTTCGACAGAGCGGCGTAAAAACCGGCTTTTTCTCTGGTCATTGAACGTTGCTTTTTACATTACACAGCCATGCTCCCCATCCCCTGAATGTATAAGATTATGACGTACTGTGACAGAAAAAAACTCGATACTGTGTCCGTGGACACCTTTTGGTGCTGATCAGTGACATCACTCACTGCTGGAGCAGTGGCGATATGCCGACCTCTTAGCAAAGTCCTGTCGCCTGCCCACCTCCCAGAACTTCCTCAGAACTCCTCTTGGAAACGTGGATAATTTGAGCACAGACGGCTTGGGGAGAGCAAATAAACAGCACTGCTGAAAGTTTCAGTCTTAAAGCAGAAAAAAGGAAATGTTAGTCGAGCAAAGCTTTGTGACTGTTCAGTCAGCGGTGTGTTGTGACAGATTTGTGGCACGTTAAGGAGGCGTCACCGCGGAAAGAACTAGAGACGAGCAGCAGCATCTGGACTCTTCTGGGTTTTGCCCCCGCAAACAAGTCAGGCTGGTGAATAAGATACCGACGGCCCTCGCTGCCAGAGGCCAGGCCTTGTCACTCAAACATTACATACTTAACACCTAATTCAGTGGGGGAGCCCCAGAGTCGGTAAAAGCCATTAGCTCAGCTTTGTCTGACTGCAGGGACCCCCCCTATCCAGATCCTCAACTTAAAGAGCTGCTGTTGTGTGTCTGACAAATACCAAACAAGACGGCCAAGAGAGAAATCTGACACTTCAGCTTGGACTCAGAAATATTCAAGTTCCAGCCAGAATAATGGAGGATGTCGGGCTACTATAAATATGCACACTCAAGGCTGCTTAACTATGGAAACATCTTAATCATGATTCTTGAGAGACTCACTATTTAACAAGCTTACTCAATAAGTTTGAAAGAGATGCAGCAATTATTAGTCTTCAGACTAAATATTTAAAAAATGCTCTAAACATTATTTTTCTCACTGTAATTTTCATCGACTTAATTCAAAGACCCTGACCGCTGTACAAACACTTTACTGTACAGGAAGCACGTTGATGCGATGGTGATGATCACTAATGACTGAGTGAAGAAATCAGCTGTCATGCAAGTGGAAAGAAATGTCATGTGGTCTAAAGGTGGAATGTTAATGCCCCTCTGTAAATGTCAAACCAAAATATGTGGGTGGGCACCAAATTCTTCATTTGAAACTTGTGAATAGATCTGTGTAATTCAACATTCATACCGTCATTACAGATATCCCTCCATGTCACGCTGGCTTTCACAGGAGGATGTTTTGTGTTTGAGAGCACATGTGGGAATAATCGGTGTACCTGATGCTACGGCACATTCCTGCTCAAGGCTGCAGTGTTAAAGGAATGCTTCTGACTTTCTAAGATGTTTTTCTGTGTAAATAATTATTTCATATTTTGTAGATGGCTTTCTGAAAATCCTTTGTTTGGAGAAATGAGTTTAAATCCTTTAGGACCGATGAGCTAATAGTTGTCACCAGTTTGGGGGTGAAAATTGATGCTGGACTTAAATTTGATGCACACATCAACTCTGTGATCCGGTCCAGTTTCTTTCACCTGAGATGCCTTGCAAAAATCAAGCCTATGCTGTCGAGAGCCCACCTGGAGTGGGTACTCCATGCCTTCGTTATTTCTAGGCTTGATTACTGCAACTGTCTCTATGCAGGGTTGTGTCAGTCATCACTGCGTCGCCTACAGGTTGTGCAGAACAGCGCAGCCAGGTTCCTGACTGGGACCAGGAAACGGGACCACATCAGTCCGGTTCTGGCCTCCCTGCACTGGCTTCCGGTTTGCTATCGTTCACAATTCAAAATCCTCATCTTTGTTTTTAATTTCTTCCAGGGTGGTGGTCCCCCCTATCTAGCCTCACTCCTGAACAGACACTCCCCATCACGCGCTCTGCGCTCCTCTGACCAAGGCCTGCTCGCTGTCCCTCGTTCTAGGTGTCGTACCCGTGGGGACCGGGCTTTCTCAGTCCTAGCACCGTCACTATGGAACCAGTTGCCACCCTCAGTTAGGCTGTCCCCATCTCTGCCAGTCTTTAAGAGTCACCTAAAAACACACCTCCTCCGCTTGGCGTTCCCTGAACATGTTTGAATTTGACCCTCTTTTATGTTAATTTTATTTAATAGTTTTCATTGGTTCACTCAATCCATTGTTTTACACATTTGTCCTGAATGTTTCACCTTTTTTGTAATTTGTAATCTATATTTTGAATTGCTTTTATTTTTTTATTTATTCACTTTATTTAACTTTCTGTACCATGTTCAGCGCCTTGGGCTTCCTGACAGGGTTGCGGAAGGCGCTTTATAAATAAAGCATTGATTGATTGATTGATTGATTGATTGATTGATTGATAGTCTGTGCAGCCAAGACCTAAGTAATCTTCTAAGTTCATAACATTTTCTTTCCTTTTTTTTAAATTATTTTGAATATAGTTTTCTAAGAAGAATCAGATGAATCAGTCATGGTTGTTTAAGAAACTGGAAACTTGCAGATGTGTGAAGTTTATAAATAATGTTTGCATAAAGTTCTGCACAATTTAGGAGATTTGGTCTCTGCCAAATGAGGTAAAAACAGCTTAAATGAACCCAAACCCAAAATGTGTTGTTTAATTTTCCATATGCATGCTTTACATGTTGGATTTTGCTTTACACTTTTGATTTGGTAGAAATAATATTATGTTCTTGCCAGATTTGACATCCAGAGAACCACAAGTGCTACATGCTGCTGGTAGTGGCGTCATGCTGATAACTAACCATAATTCCATGTAAACACCTGTATTGTGAAACTGACAGCAGCGTAAAGGTTCATATGACAGCATGACATAAATTGCAGTTACATTTTGGTCTAGAGATCTAGACGAACTGAAGCAAAAGGATTTTGCTCTGCATGTTGATCTAGCCACGCTCCATAGGAGCATCAGCAGGCCTACCATTGGCCTGAGCAGCTTTGTGTTGTGACAATTGGGTGTTGTATCAACTAGTCGACTAGTCAACTTCACTGCTCTGTAGTGACTTTTTATGACTTTCATCGACTAGTCGCGGTCACGTGATAATGACCGACAAGCTGCAGTCCTCGGAAAAGACAGCTGGTGACGAGCCCCTGCGCGTCGGGAGGCGACGCGCTGTGCCAGAGCGTCGGTATCTGACGCCCACCGTAAAACGGGCATTTGAGCGAATTGTGACCTTTACCCTCTTGCAGTTTAACCTTCCCCTCACCCCCATCCTAACCTTAACCAGCTTGCGCATGCAAAGCTCTGATCGTTGACGCGCTCCAGAAATTTGCGTCCTGAGCACGGCCACAGTAACATTATCAAATCAGGTGTCGCCACCTCAAAAACTAATTTAACACGCGATCGTTCATGTCGGCTCATTTCCTTTTATGTTTTCTGTCTTTTATTTGTGCCTGATGCGTTTCGCTGCTGTGGAGCGGAGCGCATCACCTGTTTTGTCCTCCGGTGACGCACCTCACTGATGCGGCCGGCGAGCACTCAGCTGTTTTTGCGGTCGGTAGATCTTTTAGAACTGCAGTTCAAAGGTAACTCATGAGGTGAATATATATGAACCCAGGTAGCAGTTTCTCTTTAGGACTGAGAGGAGATGCAGGAAGATAATAAACAGGCAGGACAGAAAAATAGTCAAATAAAAACAAGTTAGTTTTTGTACCTGGTGGTTGCAACAAACAGACACCATTGAAGGTAATCAGAAGTGAGGAACAGAAAATTAAATAATTATTTTAGTTTTTAGAGCAGCAGGAACTCCGAGAGGCTGCAGGCGCATCAGTGAGTTTGCGGCCACCGCGCAGGGGGAGGGGGGAGAGGGCTGAAGCAAGATGCAGAAACCGTTGTTAAAATAAATGTGTTTAACTTAGAAAATGTGGGCGCAATTTTAATTGTCAAGAACTCCAGCGACCCAACCCCCACCCCCCACCCCACCCTCCACCCCTGTGAATTGAAAAAAAAGGCATGGTCACCCATCGTCAGTTTTAACCGCTTCAGGTGTGTGACGTCATCAACGACTAGTCGAAGTCGACTCGATTTTCATTACTTGACGGTCGACTTTAAAAATAATTAAGTCATGCAACCCCTAGTGCCAATCACAGCGCTCTATCTGTTTGGGGGCCGGGATGATGCGACGGAGTGGAAGGACAGAGGTGACAGCGGCTCATTTGAAACAGCTTTGGCATCAAGAGCAGATAGAGGTTCTATTTAGAAAAAGGGTGTAATTGGGTTTTCTTCAAAAGTGTATGGTGGATTGCCACATTGATTAACATCTGTAGCAGTGAGTACATCACATTGCTTGTTGTCCAATAGCACGCAGAGACAGTTTGAAAGACAACAGTAGATTTTGCCTCATGGCTGAGCTCTCCTGTGGTCAAATTATACATTCACATATATAGGATGGCTTGTCAGGCTAGTGACATTTAGGAAATAGTTTGAGGACGGCAGCAACATGCTTTTCTCAAACTAGTCATTAGCTCATCAGTCCTGCTGAAACTTTATTTCTCCCAACAGAGGCCATTCAGGAAGCTATCCAAGATGAATAAGAAAGTAATTATACATAGTTTCTACACCTAAACAAAGTTCAGAATACCTAAAAATTACTTTAATTTACTGTTGAACTAAAACTGATAACTTCTGGGATGTCAAAAAGCCTCAAGACAAATCTGCTCGGATACAGGACACATTTAACATCACAGCTGACGCATTCTGTTTTGTATTCTGCTGGGATTTTCTGGGGTTTTAAAATGGCTTCAAAGATCAGTGAAGCAGTCCATTTTTACATTTTATATTAGGTTTCCCAGAGATGCCCTCTGATCTATTTACCTAATATGGCTGATCCCTAGGGGACCTAGCTCCAGCTACATCACAATATCCTAAATTAAATCCTCTTCCCTGCTGCTATTTGTACCCAGCTCCAAACAAAAACCTTTCCTTCAGCTTTTTTATCATAGCCAAAAACTTTAAACATTAAATTATAAGAAAAAAACATATTTTCCCTTAAATCTGTACTATTTTTTCCTAGATTATAACTCTCGGACGGTGTTTAGAGCTAGAGGACAACCTGCTGTTTTTTTCAGCTGCTCCTGGTGTAATCAGCAGTCGCTCAAGAGTGGAGATGTAGATGAATAATCATGTTATTAAATTACGTAATCTAAACAAGTTAGGTAAAAGAGAAAAATGCCCTCTAGATTAATCTTTAATATAAAAAACGTTTTAGGGTGCAGAGAGGCCTCTTCAACAAATTGACATCGCATCTAGTATTTTAGTGAACGGCTACCGTAAAGGCAGGACAGTAAGGGAAATGAAAACGGCTTAAGGAAGGAGGATTTAAAGGCTTTCTGTGATGCTGGACTCACATGAAAGGTATGTCTAATGTGCAGCTCCAGGTTCTCTGCCTTGACATTCCAGATCAGCGGTTGGGGGGAATTCAGCAAAAAGACCAGAGGCTTCTGGTGGTGCAGCATGGACTGGATGGGCTTCAGATGCAGCTCAACCTGGAGAAGGAAGAAAATAACAGGAACCATTCCCATGAGAAAAAACTCATAAAACAGCAATCGGGAAAAAAAAAAACATTTCCAGTTCATGACAAATAAACTCATAATACACAACACAAGCCCTGTTTGGAAACAGCTCCACCTTAAAAGTGTCAAAGCTTTGATTTTCGCTGTTTACCCAGAAATATCAGGCTAAACAAAGGCAACGTCCTGGCGTAAATCTCTTATGTTGTGGCCCGTTCCCCTTTATCGGGTTTCGTGGTTGTTTATGCACACATTAGATGATAAACCTACAAAGAAAAATAAAAGCCACAAGAAGTTTTCTCTCTAAAAGGCACCTTCTGAGCTCTGACATGTACCCACAGCAGGGATCTGAACTTTCACACAGTGGACTCTTTCTAAGCAGCTGGCCTCCATCTCTAATGCATGCAACCACATCTTTGTCTCTCTCACTATTAGATGTGAATTTCAAAGGCTAACAGCGAGATGTGAAAAACAAGCATGCATGTTCTAGAACTTTATCTTGTTTCCCTGTGTTGGACTAGTCTGGGTTAACTGGATTGAACTCATTTAGCTTGCCCTGAGCTAAACGGTGAAGCAAATCCAACCTCATCATGCATTTTTATTGCCCTTTATATATTGTCACTGTAGAAATGAAACTGTTGTACAAAAATATAGTTGCTATTCTCAACTTTTAAAGGGACTTTACGTAGTTTAAATGGTAAATGGTAAATGGCCTGTATTTGATATAGCGCCTTCTAGAGTCCTGGAACCCCCCCCAAGGTGCTTTACAACACAATCAGTCATTCACCCATTCACACACACATTCACACACTGGTGGGATGAGCTACGATGTAGCCACAGCTGCCCTGGGGCGCACTGACAGAGGCGAGGCTGCCGAGCACTGGCGCCACCGGTCCCTCCGACCACCACCAGCAGGCAACGTGGGTTAAGTGTCTTGCCCAAGGACACAACGACAGCGACAGACTGAGCGGGTCTCGAACCTGCGACCTTCCGATTGCGAGGCGAGCACTTAACTCCTGTGCCACCGTCGCCCCAGTTTAGAATTAGTTTAGAATTTTTATGCTCGCGACTGCCCCCTCAGGCCAAAAGCGTAACGGCAGCTTCAATAGTAGGCTCGTGCACGAGGCGTGCATGCTGTACGTGCACACTCCTTAACGAAAATAACAGCTGAGACAGTCCCTTGTGTGTGTGTCTGTGGCCCGGAGGACAGAGGACAGCTAATTAATTAAATAATGTGGTTCTGTACCTTTCTCTTCAGCACAGCCGACAAAGGTTTATGATGGGTCAGTCGTCCTGCATGCTCAGATCATTCCCTTCCCTTGCTTGAAAAATTGTTCCAAAATGAAAGTTGAACCCACATCTTTTTTATCTGTGAATTCAATGCCGTTCGGCGAGTCTCAAATAAAAATTTGGGCATCTTACTGTAAAAATATACCATTAATGTAAAAAAGAAACTCGTAAATAATTATGTTCACATCCAGAATCGAACCTGGGTCTTCCACACAAAAGTCCGACATCTTACTAGACGATCTAAACCACCAGTGATGTAGATTGTATCTGTAACATTTATATCCTTCATAACGGCTGCAACAACGTTCAAAGAACGGTTTGGAGGGCGATGCCTGAGCGTGAACGCGCATGAAGCAGCCTGCTCGACCCGAGCATCTCTCTTTTTCTGTGATTTTACAGAAAAACAGGCAATCACAGTAAAAATGCCAGGGCTCATTCTACAGGACCAGGGCGTTGCAGGAGAATGTATGAAGAAGACATTTATTATTTCTATACGTGTTTTAGCTGTCAAACTTCCATAATGCCCCTTTAATGTGAACTCCTTTAACTGACACTCACTCTTCTTTCTCAGATGAATCTAATTACCCTCAGTGTGTGTCCGCAGTAAACACTCATAAGTCACTGACTCAACACACAATGACTCACATTATATGATTTCATTATCCTTGAAATCAGTTAATAAGTTACAGCGAAACATTACTGGCCCTTTATTCAATGCAAAAACTAACTTTTCTCTTTCTTTCAAAGCTACCAGGACGGCAAGAATCGCCTTTCTTTCCAGCTAATGTTGCTAACAGCAAACGAAGTTCATGTTGTGTCTGACTCCAAAAGCCAATCAATTCTAGGCATATTTCTTCCTTTTTCATAGGGTGCATTATAATCCAACGTGGTTCATGAGATATTTTGATTCTAACAGGTACAATCAAAATTTTAAGCAAGGTTTTTGTGCGCAGGGCTGAGAGTGTCTGCTGGAATGATTCTGATCTGCTATAGCATCAAATATTAACTCAGTATCTCTAAAACTAGGACTAAGACCAAGTAATAAAGCTGTTTTTGCATTTTTTAAAGGAATATCCATTTAAACATTTCATTTGCAGTGGTCTCTAGCCTTGTAAGTTGTACTCTGAGGAATAAAAGCTCCACAGAGCCTGTTTCGGGAACTAGAAGTGAGCCACATCGGAGCTCAGCTTCAGACGGCAGGATTTGGAATCTTATTTCCTGATATTTGGACATCTCACCTCGGATTGGTTAACAGCAGCACAACTCTGACTCTGTTTGCTCAGCAACGTAGATGTTTTATCTCCACAAATAACACAAGTTTGGAGGAGGTCTGCTGTGTGGTGAAGCTGCTAACGCTAATGGTTAGCTTCAACCAGCCGAGATGCTCTCTGCTGTTTCCTGGACGCTAAACCAAAAACAGCCTTCCCCATCATGAGTCAAGATGTGTGAGTCAGTGATTGTTGTGTCACAGTGTGACGTAGATCTGTCAGGCTTTTCTAATCCTAGAGTTTCACCGTCTGTTTTCTATCAGCAGCTAATGCGGGAGATAGGTGTAGGAGACTATTTTCACATTCAGCCTGCATGAAAAACTCAGAGTGACTGATTATAATCAGACAAATTCATGAAAATGGTTTTTCATTGTTAATCACAGAATTCCATTCAAATAACTGTGTAATGTGAATTAATGGAAGAGCAAATGTTTATAAAATAACATCACATGAACTGCTGTGAAATTTAGGACATCAGAGTTGTTTAAAGATGGCAGCAACGCCCTCTTGATCAGGTACTTCAATTCCGGGCCTTGAGGGCCCGTGTCCAGCACGTTCTAGTGGTTTTTCTAGTCCAACACACTACATTCAGTGGTTGGTCATCTGCAGTAGCCTGTTAATCACCTGCTGATTGAAATCAGGTGTGTTGAAGCAGGGTTAAATCGAAACGTGCCGGATACCGGCCCTTATAACACGTTACTAGTCCTCGTGGATTTCAAATCTTTTTTTTTTTTCAAAGAGCCCAACAGGGCTCTCTACAAAGTAAACGTAGTAATTATTTATAAGGTTGACACTAAAGTGTGCTTGTTCAGTACAAAGCACCAAAGAAAAGAAAAAAGATAGAATAAACAAGATCAAAGGCTGAAGATTAGGCCCATGAATGGTTTTAATGCCGCGGTTCTGCTAGAACCATTGAAATGTCCCTCTGAGATGAGATAATGGAAGAAATTGCTAAACACTTATATATGAGGCAATCTTCACGGGGATCCAAATAAACAGATCACCAAGTTTTCCTTTTCTTTTTTCTTGTCTTTAAATATTTACCCCCTTCTCCTCCAGCTCTCCTTACTTCAGACAGTGGAAAAAGCAGACTGTGAAACTCCTCCGAGAATAAAAGCAACCAAGACATAATCATACCTGGCTTGTCTTTGAGGTGCTGGCTTTGAAAGGTCGAGAGAGAGAGAGTGTGTGAGTGAGTGAGTGAGTGAGTGAGTGAGTAGTAAAAGATGAGGAATTTTAAATCCAGACAGAGACATTTCCAGAAGACATGAGTCACCTGCTAACACGCATAAACAGAGCTCTAGGAAGAAAAGGAGCCAGGACAAACTGAAGACAAAAACTGATTATTCTCAAAGCATTTTTGGGTCAGTTATGCTAAGATGTTCACACCAGACCAAACTAGCTCTGGTTTTTAGGGATGTGTGAGGAGTGGGCAGCAGCTGGTGTCGATCTCTGCCCACGCAGCCATCGGGAGGTCTGGTAAGACTATAGGGCTTGGCAACAGATCCTGTCATACCACAGTGGGTGTGGAAAATAGGAGGTGCAGACGCAGCCTTCGGACCTCTTCTGGTGTTTTCAAGGATAAAGTGACCTGAATTGTCCTTGATGCAGGTGTCTAAAACCCTGCAAGGTTTGGAAGAGGACCAGAGGCCACGGCTAACAATGAGATTCAGGGGTCCAGGGCCCTGTTCTGGTTAGGAGGCATTTTTGTCTTTAGCCACCGATGCAGTCTTGTCCGGACCTATCGTGTTACTGAAACAAAACTCCACGCAAGGGACGACAGCTGTAGTAGCCTGAGTAAGATCCACCACAAAGCATCTCGTTAGTGGTGGCCGCAAGTGTAAACAATAATATACGGCTGCAAAAAATAGTAAAACCGCACAGCGCCAACGTAAAACAAACAACACGGACTTTAAAAAGTTCCGAAATAACTGCCACTAGAGCAAAAGGTCCTGCTTTAAGCATGGTTATATTATCATGCTCTAACAAGGAAAATAAATGACGTCTGAAAACATGAGCGATAAAGGCCCAGCATCAACATGGTGTCACGCTGCTATAGTCAAACATAATAAACAGCAGTCAGCCCTGTGGTCAGAGGTCATTATCAGGGTGGTTCAGTGTCCTCACAGGAAGGGGAGAGTCCTCTTTACTGACAGAGGTAATTAGCTGCCTGCTAAGCCTTGGTGACTAACACAAAAACCCCAAACATCCTTTAATTAGCCAAAAACTCATCTGAAAAAGCACTCTCACTCCCCCAAAATAATAATAACGTGCTACAGAGTAAAGAAATCAAGCACAGCGTGTCCCACAACACCAACATTAATGATTAATGGCTTTTGTGTTTAAAGGGGGTTCAGTAAACATGCTGATATCCCGGGCAACTGCACAAACCAGCTCCAGATACCAAAGACAAAGAATGATCAGCGTTTGAATTGAAAACACTGAGCGCTGCCTTCAGATCGGCTAGGACCGATCTTCCCTGTAATCTGCTGTGTCTGTTGGAGCACGCACCTTGTCTGTCTGAATTTTGTCTCTTTCTGGATCACTGACGTTGTACAGAAGACAAACAGAGACGAGGAGCCAGGGCCAAGGAGCTCAGAGGCAGACCAGTGCCCATCAGTCGTTCTTATCAGGGCAACCCATATATTTGAGTGTGATAGGGACGCTACCTGGAGCCTCTCTGCCTAACTGTGATGGTAATCAGTCTGCACTGAGCAGAGAGAACCAAAAGAAAAGAAGGAAAAGTTGAAAAGACGTCAAAACGAAGAGAAATGTGTGGATAAAAATCTGCACTGAGGCAGAGGGGGATGTGCTGGGTCACAGAAGCAGACAGAGATTTCATGAACCCAGCTCAAGAAATACAAATATTATTATAAATTGTTACAATAAATTGAAATTCAATCCAACCAGCACATTTCTGTTACTTAGACAGAGTTCATGCTTTATGTTTAACCTAAATCCTACATATAAAAGAGAGACTAGGCAGTTTTGGCTTGCTTTGAGCACCCCCTAGTGTCCGTTTAGTAAAACCAAAAGCAAAACGTATCTCCTTGCTGTCCGTTCGTCTTTTTAACACTTTAATCTGAAACATGAAATGTCTCCCCAGCCTTCCTTAGTGTCGACAGGAGTGATTCATCATTAAATTAAGCGAATCAACTGTGTTCATGATCTAAAACATGCAGGAAACATGCTGGAAGCAGACTGCAGTGCCAGGTATATCAGTAGAAGAATGTTGCCAGTCCAACAGACTGGATCGGCACTCTGAAGTTGCAAATGCCGTATTCTGGCCACAGAGGGCGGTGGGGGTCTGAGTGACATTTCCTTAACCCTGTAAATCAGGGGTGTCAAACTCAAACTCACACGGGGCCGAAATGAAACTCTGGGACGGAGTCGAGGGCCAAACTTAATATTTTTTGAAAAAGTGACGGCAAATTTGCACATTTTCTTCATCAACATATATGCAATTTTGAACCTTTAAATTTGGAAACAAACATATTTCTGCATTAACACTGAATGTGGAATAACCAAATTACACACAAGCAAGTCCGTTTTAAATAAAAGGCATCAGTGGTATTCATTACTTGTGGTATAATCAGCATTTTATAAATCTATTCAGGATTTATGTTTTCTTGTTTATTCATTTTTCTTATTTTTTATTCTCCTTTTTTTCTCCTGTAATACGTGTCATCGCTGCTGTGACGTCTAGCTTTCCCCACTGAGGAACAATAAAGGGATTTTCTATTCTATTCATCTATCTGCAGCCTTTCCACTTCCTGTTTACTGTAGGTTAAATCTTTTCTCACGGGCCAACAACAAAATAAAAATATCATTTTATCTTAAATGAAAATGCAACATCTCACCTGTTAACTTTCATGTTTTGGAGCAGAAAAAGAGCATAAAACCAACATATTTAAAGCTCAGTTTGCTCCACTGGTTTACTGTGATGCTCACCTGTTCCAGCCAGATACCTGCATCATGGGGTTGATCTGAGCTGAGGAGGAGACTCCTGTTGTTTTGTTCATCTTCATCGTAATAATGACAACATTAGATGACAACAGGTGCTCACATAGGTTTGTGCTGATGAACATGTCTGAGCAGCTTGACCGCGTTGTTGTGTGTCGGGGAGGAAACACAACCACAGAGTCGTGCTGGTTTGAGCGTGTCGCTGCTCGCTGGAGTTATATCAGCTCTGTCTGGAAGTTAGTTGGAAAACTTTCTCTTTCAGTCGTGAACACATTACTGAGCGGCTAGAATCTCCGTTTCTGGGCTTCAACGTCAGAAAACAGCTGAGTGAACTCGGCGCTGAGTGAGAGAAGTGTAGTTTGTCCGAGACAGCGGAGCTGCACACCGCAGCAGGCGCTGGAAAAAACACAAAGGAGGGGGCGCGTCGGCTCCGCGCTGACGCCGCAAAGCATCATGGGAGTTGAAGTCTTTGCGGTAAAATCGGCCAGCTGGCCAGTTTTAATACATTTTTGATATTTATCTCGCGGGCCACATAAAAATGCTCCGCGGGCCTTGACTCTGACATATGTGCTGTAAAGGGTCATTTTAGCACAAACTGGCTCAAGAAAATGATTTAAAAACATGAAATATTTGCAAAGTATCCCTTTCATTTATGTTTACTAAATTTTCCCCAGAAACCCCTGACCCAGGCGTTCACCTGAGTTTTCAAGAGGCCAAAAGCTTGGGTTCCCACTACAACATCTGTTTAATTTTTCTGGTGCATAGCGTGTGTGGGTGAGTAGTGCAAATGATCACAGCAGCAGTTAATCACCTTCAGCAATCACGTCTGCAGTCCCAGCTTTCAGAGTTTGACTCTATTGTCTCCAAGTATTGCGCAACATGCAAAGGAAACTGACGAATTTCTGCAGGTAGGCAACAGTCTGGTGGTGTATGCGCTGATGCCAGTGTGGTGCTAACTCACAAATAACTGTGTACAAAATATGTAAACAACGTGTAGGAATAACCAGGGTCAATTCATAGAGTCCACATTCACGTGGGTGCTGACTAGAGCTCTGCTGACGCACATGGAGTGTCATTCAGTCTGCGTTTTGGGTCAGCTGCAACTAAGCTTTCCATAAATGGACATGACATGGGTCCACAATCCTTGTAGCTAATGGAGCATTGTAGAAGTGAAGATCACGGTGAGCCTCCAGGTTGTTTGTGGCTTGTCATCTTGCCTTTTCAGGAGATTCCTCCAGGTGCGTGCAGCCAGATTACATTTTGGGCTGTGCGGGGGTGGATGTACCTGGTGGAGCTTTGCAAACTGGCACAAGTGTTCACATTTATATCTTTAATTTTGTAAAAGCAGAACCAGGAACCCTGAATTAGTTTAGTACAAAAAGTGTAAAAAGCTAACCACTCCTACCTTGCGACAGCTAGCGCTTTGATGGTGAGACAGATTTTATTTTAGTTCATCTGTTTTCTAACAAAATGCATGGTGTTCCTATCCCAATCACAAAGTGCATTTAGACAATAATGCCTGCTAATAGAAGAAGGAGTATGTGGAAACCCAGCAAACCTCAAAGCAGACGTGGCTTCGTGGGAGTTTTGTTTGGGAAAAGAGCTTGGCTTGTGTACGTTCTCACCACTTGTTTGTGCCTGGTGAGCTGCTCCAGCGAGTCACTCACTCTATCTGCAAGTTCCCGTTGATAAAGCAATCATCTGCTCTGCCTCTCCCTGATCAGGGCCCCTGGCTGCGTTTGATCTTAGCTCTACTGATTAGAGGAGGAGGAGTGATCCGAGATATCACTGCTTGTTTATCATACAGGCTTTTGTTTTGAAAAGCTCATTTCTGCTCCACACGGTGCTGCATCTTGGAAACAAGGTGTTTGCATTAAAACTAAGCTTAGACATAACCAACATGGATGTGGAGAAATGCTAACTTGGTGCTTCTAATTTGAATCCAGAGCAGAAACAAGGGCTGAAAACTCCACTGTGATGATTGTCGTGGTACAGTGTGAGCGGCAAAACCTGCAGGTCAGCAGTCAATGACTGAAACCTCTGAGGGTTTGGCGTTTGGAGGAAATATGAGAAACAAGTCTGGTCTTGCAGCACGGGCCACTCCGACTAACTCTTTTTCCTCCTCTCGGTCCAGATTGTTGTTATAAAACATTCCTTCAAAAATGTGGAAATGATTCGGCCATCTTTTGAGGAAATCACTGTTTTCAGCCTGGCACAACCTCTGTTACCGTACTTGACTTGCCCAGAGAAACCTCTTTTGTTTTGATGACTTTGTTTCTTTTTCTTCAGGGAACTAAAATAAAAGGGAATGGGTTTCTGCTACTTTGATGGAACCGCTGAAGCTGAGAAAACCATCAGTTTGTTTCAAGCTAATATAAAAAACACAAGTCGAAGGTCCAGGCAGACTTTGGTTAGAGCCGAACTTTGTCTGAAAACTGGGATTTTGAGGTGCAACAAGAAGCTAAATGTTTAAGTTTGCCTGATTCCAGAGCCGTGTCCAGGACTTTTAAAATGGGGTGGCCCATGTGGGGCACTTATTTATGCATGGGTGGCACCAATGGTTATGCGTATTTATTTATTTACACAAATCGTTTATTTATTTATTTACTTTCTAGTGAATTTTGGGATTTCACATTGCACAATCACCATTTTTTTCTATTCATCTTCTAGTTTTGTGGTGGTTAGCAAGTCACTTCTTGTTGCATTATTGCCACCAACTGGAGTTGAGTGGGACTAAATACTATTTATGTGAATATGAAAAAATAATAAATAATATTAATACTACAGAAATGTTCTGTAGGCCTGGGCTAGAAGACAATGTTAAAGGTGCATGCTACCACACACTATTTTTGGAGTTTACAACTCAAGCCTTTTGTCGACAATGTAAATTCAATTTAAACTGGAACTTAGTGGGGTGGCACCTGGGGTGGCCAATCAGATTCTAAGGGTGGCATGTGCTACCCCAGGCCACTCCCTGGACACGCCCCTGCCTGACTCAGAACAAAAACATGACGTAAAATAAATAAACCTCCTCAGAAATCATCTGGTGTTGTTTGGATGTTTAGGACGTGAAAGGATCACCTCGGTCTGAAGAATAGCCGAGAGTTTTGACATTAAATTGTGATGTTTCAACATGTCTCTTCTTCAATAAAACCTGATCCATTTAACCACTAAATGAAAATACTGCAAGGTTTTTTTGCTTCAGCATCTACTTTAATATCATAGGTTTAATTTAATTGGGGCGACGGTGGCACAGGAGTTAAGTGCTCGCCTCGCAATCGGAAGGTCGCAGGTTCGAGACCCGCTCAGTCTGTCGCTATCGTTGTGTCCTTGGGCAAGCCACTTAACCCACATTGCCTGCTGGTGGTGGTCGGAGGGACCGGTGGCGCCAGTGCTCGGCAGCCTCGCCTCTGTCAGTGCGCCCCAGGGCAGCTGTGGCTTCACCGTAGCTCATCCCCACCAGTGTGTGAATGTGTGTGTGAATGGGTGAATGACTGATTGTGTTGTAAAGCGCCTTGGGGGGTTCCAGGACTCTAGAAGGCGCTATATCAAATACAGGCCATTTACCATCATAGGTTTAATTTCAAAATTAAGGAACATTTTTTTCTACGTTTTTTAATTTTTCATCCATTCATCCATCAGTTCATCTATTTTCTGTCCTTGTTTGTCCACACAGGGCTGCAGAGGGCTGGTGCCTATCCATGTTTATGTTTATTTGTTTAGCAGACGCTTTTATCCAAAGCGACTTACAATTTATAACCTATAGGGCATGTTGTGACCTGTGGGGGAAACCGGAGTACCCGGAGGAAATCCACGCATACATGGGGAGAACACGTAACTCCACGCAGAAAGGCCGCAGCCGAGTTTCGAACCTGCAACCTTCGTGCTGCGAGGCAACAGTGCTAACCACTGCGCCACCATGCAGTATCTATCTCCAGCAGTCTCCGGGCAGTCGCGGGGTACACCCTGGACAGGTTGCCAGTCCATCGCCACTCGACGCAGAGACACAGAGGGAGAATAAACAAGCACACACACACACACACACACACTCACATCTAAGGACGATTTAGAGAAACCAATCAACCAGTCATGGTTTTGGACTGTGGGAGGAAACTGAAGCACAGGAGAGAAATCACAAATGCACTGGGAGAACATGCAAACTCCATGCAGAAAGACCCCAGGCCAGGATTTGAACCCAGGACCTTCTTGCTGCAAGGCAACAGTACCCTGAAATGTTTCAGATTTAACAAATTGCGTGAAAAAAAAATCACAGCTGTTAACCCCAAATGGAAAGTAAAAATTTAAAGGGCACACAGAAAATAAAAGATTGGATCAGGCTGGATCAGGGGTGGACTGGGACCAAAATTCGGCCCTGGCTTTTTTACGAATCGTCGGCCCTCAGTTGGCCCTCCCCATTGGGCGAGCGGTGGGGGTGGGGGGTGTTGCCGTCCGCGGACTCGTCTCTAGGCCGAATGTGAGATCCATTATGGACTGGGACTGTTAATTACAAGCAGGGCCAGACTGCTGCGACCGGGAGCCCTGGCCTTCCAGATCAGCTCATTCTCCACGGGCGGAGATCAGCGGGACATTAGCTACATGCTAACGCGGTAAAACAACTCCTACGTCATCACTCGACCACGTTTTTCTTGCTAAAAACGCCTGGAAAAACTCTGTTAGCTTTGGGTTACCATGTAGCTAACGTTCTGCAGATCACCAACTGTGGAGTGGTATCGGCCCAAGCTGGGTAAGCAGCTCACTCGGCTCAGCGGCCCACCGGGACGGTGCCCGAATGCCAGATAGGCCAGTCCATAGTGTGGATTTTAGGTTCATGCTTTTATTTTACAAAGAAAATAAATCTGCTTCTTTACTCCCATATGAAAAATTTATTTGAGGAATCTTATTTTACGAACATAAAATGATGGTGTTGTGAGCTGGGAGGTGAGCTCTCTACACACACCATTACGTCACCTGTTTTTGGGAGCTTCTCTGATTTCAGGAGAGAGAGCAGCAGCTGTGGTCAATCAGCTGATCAGCGGGTGGCCTTCATAAGGAGGACGGAGGACACTGCTAAACTGCCGGATGATTACGCCCTACTGGTAGAAATCCCAGCCTCTGTGATTCCTTGAACTCTAGTTTTTGAAATCTCACTTTTTGCTACGACTTTGTGCTCAGACTTTGTTCTTGTTTTTCCTCCACTCTCTAGACTCAGTCATCCCTGTCCATACACCGCATCCCTGCGTGTTTTTGGATATACAACTGCCCGACCTTACAGCCTCTGGATTTATCTCTCGACTCCCTGTCCTCCCAACGGCTCGACTTGCTCCTGGTAACCTGCTCTCTCTCTCTCACCGCCTCCTGTTGGAACCCCGTCATTCTACCTCAACCCTGGACATCCGCTTGCTCTCCCAGCTCACCCCTCCCCAGACAAACTTCACCACGCTTCGCCGTAAGTCCTCCTCCCAAGCGCATCCTCTACCATACTACATTATCAAGGTCCAACATCTGCTCCTCTTCCCCTCAGACGCTGCTCCCGTCACTCATTTGCTGATTACCAGTTACTCCTGGAATCATCATTTCTTAATAAATCATTATTATTCCTACAACCAGCTTCCATATATTGATTCTGCATGTCCTGGGTTAAATATTTATCACAGAACATGACAGATGGTTGATTCAAAGCACCTTTATGAAGCCTTAAATGTGTGGCCTTTAGGTTGGCATCTTCTCTGTCTGGTTTTAAATCTCTTTTGAAAACCTTTTAACTCAGCATGAGAATCTTTTAGTTCCAGTATGTAAGTTTTAGTTTTTGTGTATTCTTATGTTGTTTTACTGTACTTCAATTCTGTGAAGCACTTTGGTCAGTGCTATGTTGTTGTAAGGTGCTATATACATAAAGTTGGCTTAAATGTTCTCCTGAACTGAAACTATTTCTGTTCTCCAAATAATGAAACACCTTTTAGGTGAAAATGGGATTAAATTATGAAACATGGAATTCAGACAGAGATTATTAAAAATATTAACTGTAAAGTTCTCAGGTGGTTATAGAGCTCCACTGTTGCAATAATACACTCTTCTCACATCCTCAGTTTCTCAAATGGTTGTGAGAAGACGAAGCAGGCGTCACACACTGCAGCAGCAGCAGCAGAGTAAGTGTGAGACTCCACATGAGTGTGAAAGTGTTTGAAATCAACCATGTGACCTCCCTTATCCGTTTCAGCTTTGCACGCTGAGTAAAAACTCCCAGACTTGTTGCTGTGCAGACATGCAGCATGAGTCACGAGGTGCACAAATGCAGACTGTTAAACCTCAAACAACAAGCCGCTCCTGCGCTGCAGACTGTCACTCAAAGCATCAAAATGTGCCTGCTCTGTGGTCCAGACGCCACTTCCTCACCTATCAGCACAGGTGAGGGAAACTCTGAGAAAATGAATCAAACTCTCAGCAGGCAACTCTCACAATCATCAAATGACAATTAAAAGAGAATGAAATTATTTAGCCACATGAGAATAGTTAAGGAAAGTTCATTCGTGAAGTTTACAGGACGTTGCACCTCAACTTTGGAGAGAACTTCCTTTATTTTTTCCGTTTGATTGATGGTCTGGACACATTCAACTCATTCACTGCCACTGACGGCATTTGCATGTTTTTACTGTGTGGGCATCGGAATGAGCCCCCGCACCGTGAGAACAAACATCTCAGCTCTAAAGCCGATCTTCATCCGCGTACGTCACACGTCACGTGATCAGGAAGCAGAAAATCCATGTGTTAGGAGATAGTTTTGGGACGCTGCTGTAAAAAAAGTGAGGCGTGAACCGGGTAAGCTTCTGCTGATCACAATTCAACAACGGATTATGAAAGAAAAAAATAACTCTCGAAACACGCGGTTTCTTCAAGGTGAGTCTACTCTTTGTTTTGTCAGTTTTGGCGTTGACATCATCCTAGCGAGCAACATTCTGTGCGCAACAAAAACGCTGAAAAATGCTGGCAGCGAAGGACTTTATTGATCAGGAAATGGCTGCCAGTGAATGAGTTAAAAAGCAGCTGATGACTGTTTTATTTAATAGTACTTTAACTTAAACCTTTTGTGTTTTCCTTCATCTTTATGATGACATTTTCCGACCGCTCGCTGCCATTGACGGCTAAAGTTGTCATTTGCATTTTTTTTACATTGCGGGCGTAGGAATGAGCCCCACACTGTGAGAGCAAACATCCCAGCTCTAAAGCTTATCCTCATCCACGTATGGCACATTTCACATGAACAGGAAGCAGAAAATCCATGTGTTAGGACATCGTTTTGGGCCGTTGCTGTATAAAAAGTGAGGGGCTAACCGGAAAAGCTTCTGCTGTTCACAGTTCAACGACGGATTATAAAAGAACGGATAACGCTAGAATTACACAAATGCTTCCTGATGTAAGTAGTGAGTCTACTCTTTCTTTTGGTAAATTTGCGTTGACATCATCATAGAGCACAATGTTCTGTGACTCTTCAAAAATAACAGTAAAGCGCTCAAAAAACGGTGGCAGCGACAGGCTTTTCTGATCAGGAAGCGGCTGGCAGGTAATGAGTTAATTATATTTCATTTGTTTTATGATATTTTGTTGTTTTTGACTTTGAGATCTTTATGCTTTATTGATCTTTATTAAGCTTTTACCTTCTGTGATAAGTATAAATCAACTAAAATGCTTAATGAAACAAACAAATAAGAGCAGAGGACAATCAGCTGTAGATATTCTGTACTTGTCATGGTCTGCGTCTTCCCTCATGTGTCTCCTCGTGTTCTCCATCCCTCTCTAGACTCCCCTTTTGTGTCTCATAGCGCCCTCAGGTGTCCTTTGTCTGCATCTCATTTATGTGTCCCTTTGTGTTTTTCAATTGTCTTCTGTTTGTTGCCCTTTAGATCATTCCTCCCAGGTCCTGTGTTCATTCAGTCATCCCCAGCCCCTCCAGGTGTTTCCTTCACGTTCTGTGTCCTTGTAGCTCCAGCCTTTTTGTCCCCAGCTCCCTCCTGGTTTTCTTCATGTCTCTTAGGCCTAGTCCACACGTAGCCGGGTTTTTTTAAAAACGAATATCCGCCCCTCCAAAAACTTGCATCCACACCACCTTGTTTTAAAAAAAACTCTGTCCACACGTACCCGGATAAATACGTTGTTAAGGACATGCCAGACCTGTAGGCGGCAGTACTTCCCCCGTTCTTAACCTCGTCCTTCGTCTGTGGTCTTCCGCAAGGAGCAGTAATTCCTCTTGCAAAAACAAACAAGCAAAAAGCGCTTGGACAATTAATAAAGCTTAGAAAGCTTTATTAATACCAGTTTCTTTTCTTAGAAAGCCCTTTACACTCGTGGTTATGGGGTTTAATATTAAGAACTCATTAATAGCTTAAAGAACTGGGAAATAAAGTATTTCATATTCTGACCTCAAGAACCTGTCAAGATCCAAAATGATTAGAGGAGAAATAAGTCTCTTTACTTTTAGCTGTCAAGGATGAAAAATGGAGACTGTTGCTGTTGTTTTACCACAAGGACTTTTAGGTGAACGAGCCGAGGGAAGATCCACTTAATCTGCTTATCAGTCTCTCCTAAATTCCTTTTTTTCTGCTAGATGATACCCTCCTCCAGTCATGAAGGATCTGAGGATTCAGTTGATGGCACCTTAAATGGTGCACCGTGTGTGTGTGTGTGTGTGTGTGTGTGTGTGTGTGTGTGTGTGTGTGTGTGTGTGTGTGTGTGTGTGTGTGTGTGTGTGTGTGTGTGTGTGTGTGTGTGTGTGTGTGTGTGTGTGTGTGTGTGTGTGTGTGTCAGAACAGGCTGATCTGGTCCCCTCAGAAGGTCTGATTGTCCTTCTAAACAAAAATAGAAAACTTGAGTCACACTAAAAGCTTCTGCACGACTGAACTGAACTCCTGTAGCCGATGACGGCCAACTCTTCTACCACAGAAACACACACTGATTGATGAAATATATTAAACACCACTGCTTTTATTTATACAAATGATGATGTGGTACATCTTAAAAGAAACCCTAACCCAATTGTCAAAAATACTGAATTTTTTTTAACTATGACCGTTTCTAAGATGCTTCAACGGACACAATGTCATAACGGTTCTTGCTTATTATTTATCAAACAGGAAGTGACGTTGAACCACACAGGCAAAGTGTGATGAGCATCTTTGCAATGGTATAAAAATAAACATCAAGTGTTTATCATGGTCACTGTGATATTAGGTTATGCTAATTGATATTTCATCTTCCTGACTCAGTAGCTTCAACCAAATACTAACTTACTAAAATTCTAAATGTATTGCGATCATTTGCTATCTAGAAAAGTACCTTCAGCTAAGAAGAGATTGTTTTGTCACTAAATAAGCCCTTTAGTTCACGGTCATATCGCTGCATCATAAAACAAAAGTTATATTAATGTATTTGCCTGATGCACCATGTTAACACACTGATTTTGAACTTTGCTTTAAGCTTGAGTCTCCATCAGCAGTAAACTGCAGGTCTATACATGCTGCCTCACACACCATGGTGACAGTTAAAAATTTTGATGCGAAAGCCTTCTGCACATGATTAATGTTCAAACTCTGTCTGATGGTTCACGCGTTGTGTTGCACCACCCCTGAACACAGGGAGTGTTTTCACCACTTTCACCAGTTTGAATGGATGCAGTAAAGAGTTAAACACTGAGGAGAGGATGGAAAATATCAGACATCTGTTGACTTATCTCTGTCTTTCTTTCTCTCCCTCTAAAAGGTTGTGTTTAGGTCATGAAGGCTTATCTGATCAATGAGTTTGGAAAAGAGTTCCAGGCCGAAATAGTGGAAAACCTAAATCATCTATGAGATATTTAGATTATTATTAGTTTTTGAGTTGCACAAGAGTTTGAAAAGTGAAAAAAAGTGTTTTCAGATTACAGCTTGTACCCCCCCCCCCCCCCCCGAATCAAGCGCCACAAAAAGATCGAAGCTTGATCACAACTTTTGTTTCTTAGCAAAAGTATTTTAAAGGTGAGTGGGGTTTAGCTTTTTCTAACATCGATGACTCACTTTCACTGGCGTGTTGTCTGGACTTTCTGGAGCATGTCCTCTCAGGTTGATGACGTGCACCTCCTGAGGCAGGGTGGCAGTGCCTCTGCTTGCACACCCTGACATAATGGTGTAGTTTCTTGTGATGGCCTGCACCGGGTGTCCTGTCCCAACTGGCAGCAGCTCACATGGGCTGCGAGACATAGGCCCTGCAAAGAAGAGAGAAAATAATGAAATAAAATAAACAAGGATTATGGATGTATCAATGAAATCTGCTTGAAAGTGGAGCAGACGATGCTAAATTTAGTTAAGCTATGGTTCCATTTAGGGGTCTGGGATGGGTCGGAGTGGGTCAGAATGCAATTTTGTCTGTTTCTGTTGTAAAAGTGGGCCCTACAACAAACCTAGACTGCAACATTTTCGAACCCACTTCTGTTGTAGGTGTAGGGTCGTCACGGTAACCGGTGTAGCGGTAAACCCCGGTAAAAAAGTTGACAATAATAACCGTCTTGTTTTTTAAAAAACTATATTATCTCGGTGGGTTACCGTGGCTGCGGTGTAGGCGCGGTGACCCTTACCAGCCACCGTATCATCTGCTGAAGTTGCCGGTGGCACATGCGCACTTTGTTGTTTACAACCAACACTTTCTTGAAGCTAAAGCTGAAATAATGGCCAAAGGAGGAGACGGCAGCGCTCAGGACATTTGTTATCCCTCAAAGAAGAGAAAGTGGGAAGTACGGGCATCTTTTGGATATCTGAAGAATGCCGAGGGGCAGTTGACAGAAGACGGCTATCCTGTTTGCAGCACGTGCAGAAAAAGTGTGTGTGAAAGGCAGCAACGCTTCAAATCTCACGACACATCTGCGTGACCATCACCCACAACTCAACAGTCAACGCAAGGCAAGCTAACGTTAGCGCTTTAGCTAAAATGCGTGATCCGAGGATTTGGGTTGAGGGAGAATGCAACGAGTTGCTACATAAAGCAGCCGCAGCGCCGCTACCTGCATATAAACCGTGTCGCGGACACCGCCATGTTGAAATGACGCTATGCATTACGGGGCTCCCAGGGGCAGATAAGAGTTGGTCTCTTTCCAAGAATAATTATGAATTTAACAATGATTACTGCCTGATGACATTTTCCCACATCTGCAAAGCTCACTGGAAGGACACAAACCGAGGAAATAGTTTCCTGATATAGGGTTTATTACTCAAGTAAGGGTAAAAAAGTATCTGATTAGAAGGCTACTTGAGTACTGAGTATCATCTGATCTAACATTTTTAAATGATGACATCAAACAGACAAAAAATAAGAAGTTATGGGCAAATATTGGTATTTTAAAGACTAAAGGGAAAAATGAAAACAAATAAACAACATGATTACAAAATAACACATTTTAGGCAAAAATGTAGACACAAACTGAGGGCAGCATTTCCTGACATACAGGGTTAATTTAATTGTGTGAAAATGTAGCATGTTTAAAAAAAATACTGCGATAATACCGAAAACCGTGATAATTTTGGTCACAATAACCGTGAGGTTAAATTTTCACACCGTGACAACCCTATGTAGGTGCATTGGAAAATGGAGCAGTAAGGCTAGAGCAGAGTGGTACAGCTAGGGTAGGGCTATACGACAAGGGCAGAGCAGAATAGCTAGGGTAGAGCGGTATAGCTGTACATAGTTGAGAAAATGCCTGCAAGTAGTGGCAATGTTTGGTCGACTTCAGAACGACAAATGTTAGTGATAGCCACATACAGGATGGTACGCATTCGGGTTTTACCCCACCTGCCAAGTGAGAGTCCAACTGGTCATTGAAACGCCCTCCTGAAACCACCTACCCATACTGGTCAATACCAACCCTCGACACCCCACTCCACCCTATACTATTCCACTCTATGGGACTAAAGGATTATATTCCCAGTAGTCTTTGGATGAATGCACATTGCCACCCACATTTCCTGACAATGTATATAGGAAATAGATGTGGGAGTAAAGATGCTGCATCACGATTTGTTTGGTGTCCATCAGGGGTGGACTGGCCTATCTGGCATTCTGGCAGTGTCCCGGTGGGCCACTCAGCCAAGTGGGCTTCTTGCTCAGCTTGGGCCGACACTACACCACAGTTGGTGATCTGCAGAACATTAGCTACATGGTAACCCGAAGCTAACAGAGTTTTTCCAGGCGTTTTTAGCATGAAAAACGTGGTAGAGCATTGACGTAGGAGTTGTTTTACCGCGTTAGCATGTAGCTAATGTCCCGCCGATCTTCGCCTGTGGAGAATGAGTTGATCTGGAAGGCCAGGGCTCCCAGTCACAGCGGTCTGGCCCTGCTTGTAATTTAACAGTCCCAGTCCATATTAGATCTCACATTCAGCCTAGAGACGAGTCCGCGGGCGGCAACACCCCCCACCCCCACCACTCTCCCAATGGGGAGGGCAGACTTAGGGCCGACGATTCGTAAAAACGCCAGGGCCGAATTTTGGTCCCAGTCCACCCCTGGTGTCCATCTCTGTTTGTCTACTACACACTCAGCTGTAATCAGTCCCATCACCTGTGAGTGCATGAAAGCATCCTATGAAGTAAACTTGAATGTGTGGCACTGGCAGGGGAAAGCGTCGCAGGGGTCCATGTAGGGCGCCTCACAGATCTTTTTAATTAAAGAGTAATGTGATGTGATGAAGCGTAAGACTCAGTTTTCACTCGGGACCAGACCCAGCCCTTTACTCCAAAGCCTAGTGCCAGTCGAGGCCCGCTCACATTTCAAATACATCACATTAAACACGCAGAGGCGATCCGATAGCACATGTGGAAACAATTAAAGTCGGCGTGAAAGACGGTTTGATAGCGCTGCTAAATTCTCCCCAACTGACTCCAAAAGCACGGCGGCTCAGCAGGCGGGTAAACCACTGGAGAAATGTTTTTATTTTTTTATTTCACAGATAACATAGCTTTTGTTTGTTTTTTATCCTTCTGCTGCCTAATAAGTCTATGTTGAATCATGGTGACGACTGAGTACCGTGCAGATCTTTTTCTCTCTGCAAGTAAATCATGGAGGTTATATTGTTACCATATTTGTCTCATGGGAAAATCTCCGTCTGAACCTTGTGCTGACTCACATCTTGTCCAAATTCAGAGAGACTGGATCATATTAGGCGCTCCAGTATCATTTATAAACTGTTTTAAACACAGTAAAGTCTTGTTATGTGATTAGAAAAAGAACTCAGAGCAAAAACCTGTGGCGCATCAACGTTTCCAACCCTGCTCATAACCCCTCACCCTGTTCCTCCCTAAGGACCGGAGCCAATTCCCTCCCTAACCATGTCATCACATTTCACACCCACAAGCACATCCAAGGGCACTCCAGCTCACTTTCCCTCCCGTTCACATGGATAATAGCAAACAACTGACAAACAAAGAAAAGTGAGCTTTCTGGGAGACGTCCAAAAGATTACGGCATTTTTGGGAAAATGATGTGATTTCCTGATTGTTTCAAAACACAACAAAGCAAAAGTAAAACATCTTTTTAAAAACATGCCACAGACAGAAGGTTACCAGGCTGATAAGCCAAAGAGTCTTGTTCAAAGACAAACAGACAGAGGAAATAGAGCTAGCCTCTAAATCGCCAGCTCCGTCTCTGCACTCATCTTATCTATCAGCCTTTTCCTGCTTCTGTCTTCTTTGTCTTCTGTCCTCACGGAGAGTGTCCCAAAATAAAAGTAAAGCAAACGCAACAATAGCTGAAAAGACTGTGAAATAACGGGCTGTGGAAAAACCACGATCTCCTTTTGTTACTTTAGTTTTAGTTGCTTTAATGTTTTAATCACAAATAACAGCAGTTGTTTCCTGCCTGTGCTGCACACATCGGGTGAGTTCACCTTCAGTCATTAGTCAGATTAGTGTTGCAACGTTCTCACTGCTTTTAGTGCTATAAGGCCTTTCCAGGGACGATTTCCAAAAGGTATTTGATTACGAGCATTGTGATTTTCTGGTGTTTCTTAACACTTTAGGAAATTTTGCCACACAAACACATCTTTAATTTTTCAACCAGCAACAGGTGCTTTCAGGGCCCCTCTCCTGTCCAACAGCAACGTAACGCGATAACAATGTAACATGATTACATAATTCTGTAAGGTTCATGTTCAGCCAATCAACTACTTAGACGTCATCGGCAGTCGACGGACCCCGAGCTGATCTTGCACCGACACCGGAAGAAAAAATAAAACATTCAGCCTGATGTAAACCACTATCAGTCATGTACAACCGTGCAAATCCACTTGGGACATTGATACATGGCAAGTGTAAATGTGCCTTTAACGTTAATTGATTGTATTTCAGAAACTTCATGCAGAAATCTGCATGCTTCTTTTCAGACTGGCATCTGGACAAACACCTTTGACACTTGTCACTGTTGTAAACCCATGTGTAAAACTGAAACAAGATTTTGTGGTTTCAGCTCTGAGAGCGCTTAGTTGCCTCCACCGCCTCTCGTGTTCCTTCAGAAGTTAAGTGGGCTCAGAACTAAGGCTGCAACGCCGAGCTGAAATGTAACCGGGTCACAACAGCTCACGTGGTTTACGGGTTTCTGCTTTACAAAACGAGACAAATAAGATACATTTTTATCAAATAAAATAAATAGAAAGAAAACATTAAAATATCTGCAGTCAGTTATAGTTTGTTTTCAAGTCACAGTTTTACTTATGAAATAAACGTTCTTCATCATGTTACATGTTATAATACCAGCTCAGTAGGATAGTATCTAAAATAGTTGAAGGCTTGTGGGTGCATCCCTCTATTCGTGGGAATTTTTGTGATGAAACAGCTAGAACTTTCTACTAAACAATGAAGTGCACACGCTCATGTGCATCTGCCACAAGCCTGGTGAGTGATACCAAGGAGAAAATACTGGAAATGAACAGAATTTGGAAATGTCTTTTATTTATTTATTTATTTATTTATTTATTTATTTATTTATATGTATTTATTTATTATGTATTTTTTTATTTTTGTTTTTTATTTATTTATTTATTTATTTATTTATTTATTTATTTATTTATTTATTTATTTACTTTGTTTTATTTAAAAATGTACAAATGTTTGTTAGGGCCCCCCAGAAAAAAATTAAATCAGGAGTTGAGAAAATTGTATTGTCACAATAAAGCCGAAATAGTTATTTTCAGATTTAAAGGCGAATTTTTAAAGTAACCCATCACCCGCGTAATGACTCACAGTAACGTTTTGTGTGATTTAACTATATGGTATTAGAGGTGTCGAACACTATGCTTGCTCTGCAATGTTGATGTTTCATCTCCACAAATAATGCAAGCCTGTAGGAGTTCTGCTGGGTGGTAGAGTTGTTAATGCTAATGGTTAGCTTATACTAGCCAAGACGTTCTTTGCTGTTTCCTGGACGCTAAACCAACAACAACCTTTCCCATCATGAGTCCAGATGAGTGAGTCCATGAATGTTAAGTGACAGTGTGACGTAGATCTGTCAGGCTTTTCAAATCCTAGAGTTTCACCGTCTGTTTTCTATCAGAAGCTACTGCAGCCTGCATGAAAAACTCAGCGTAACAGATTATAATCTGAAACAAGATTTTAAAAATGTTTTTTCAGTGAAACATACCAATAATAATAAACAAGAATGCTTGTTAAAGCAGATCAAACCTGGAGCTTTAAAGGGTTTTGGTGTGTTGTGTCTCGTGGAGCTGCTGCCTATCTCCAGCAGTCATCCAGCAAGGTGGGGGTGGGGGGGGGTCCTGAAAGTTTCATGGCGTTTGTTTTGAACTACAAAAATTATGTTAAGTTTCCATTTTGAGCTAAGGCCCAAACAGCCAGGTCCTGTTTACATTTAAGTTTTATTATTGTTGTGCTTAGAATTCCGATAGAGACTTCAATGGTAAAAAGCAGCTAAAACTCAGGGGTTAGATTTTGAATCAGTC
Organism: Nothobranchius furzeri; assembly: GCF_043380555.1. NCBI lineage: Eukaryota > Metazoa > Chordata > Actinopteri > Cyprinodontiformes > Nothobranchiidae > Nothobranchius > Nothobranchius furzeri. The sequence goes on along the minus strand of NC_091756.1, from coordinate 58,545,413 downwards.
AGTCATTAAAATGTGACGTTCCCTTTTAATGGGAATTATTTATGCAGCATCGATAAGTTTCTCCATGTCTGATTCTTTATAATGACTACGGCACATGGACATGAAAGACGAGCACCAGTGATTGACACGCACCTTGATCTACTTCTTTTTCTTCTAACCACCCCCGGTTAAAAGTTTATTTACTCAGTTATGGAGGTGTGGAGGTTCCTCCAGCCATTTCTCAGTGTTAGTATTATTTAAATATTTTTTCCACAAGCTGGTTTATTATTTCATTTTGTTGCAATATTTTAAGATGTTTACTAATGGGTGCACACATTTAGTAATTTATCTTATACGTAGTTTATTTGATCATTAACTATTTTCATTTGTATTTTTGTATTCTGCAGAGAGAGAGAGAGGAGAGAGAGAGAGAGAGAGAGAGAGAGAGAGAGAGAGAGAGAGAGAGAGAGAGAGAGAGAGAGAGAGAGAGAGAGAGAGAGAGAGAGAGAGAGAGAGAGAGAGAGAGAGAGAGAGAGAGAGAGAGAGAGAGAGAGAGAGAGAGAGAGAGAGAGAGAGAGAGAGAGAGAGAGAGAGAGAGAGAGAGAGAGAGAGAGAGAGAACACTTCCGGTGTAACTCCAGGCAGGAAGTGGAATATTCCATCTGGCTGCTGGAAGCGGGGGACTTGATCATGAAGAAACAAGAAACCAGAAGTTCTGAAGCTCTAATTGAGTTCACCAGATTTTGTTAGGAGGTATTAGTTTAACTTTTTTGTGGTAGTTATACTTTGTTGACTTAGTGTTTCCCCTGTCTCTCCCCTCGTTGTCTGTAGGCTAGCCTTTGTGTACAAATTCCCCCGTGAGTCTCAGCTTTGGGACCGGTCTTGTTTGTTACTTTTAGTTAAGGTTATTTTCGTGGCAATTTTTTTCCTTTGGACCCGTTTTGTCTTGATTTTTGTTAATTATTTATGGAAATAAATTTAGAATATATTCTTTTTACACCATTGTCCTGGAGTTTTACTGCTCTGTCCCTGACAGGAGGATTGCTACCAACTATTCAGCCCTGTGAGTCAAACAGAAACCTTGCATGGGCCTCTTAAGACGTGTACAAGTACCGTAATTTCCGGCCTACAAGCCGCTATTATTTCCCTGTGCCTTGAAGCCTGCGGCCAATATCACGGTGCGGCTCACGTGTAGATTTTTGTTGGCCAACAACCACTAGAGGCACTCTCCAGCAGTAAAGTGAGACAGGCACGGCAAAACGTTATGCGCGGAAAAAGACGCTCTTTGATTTAAAGCGGCACGTTTACACATCAGACACACCCTCGTCGTGAAAAACACGCAGAGGAGTGCATATGCTGCAGCTTTCAAGTTAAAAGCGATCGATCTGGCCATCAAACAAGGAAACAGAGCCACCGCACGGGAGCTTGGCATAAATGAATCAATGGTGCAGCGTTGGAGGCGGCAGCGGGAAGAACTCAGTCAATGTAAAAAAACAACAAAAGCTTTCAGAGGAGCTGAATGCAGATGGCCGGAATTGGAAAACATTCTTGAAGAACACACAAAGAGCAGACGGCCGAGGTGTTTCCACTGTTTCCACTGTGCAGATCATCACTAACCAGGCATGTTTTGTGTGCAGTTTTTATTTTCTGATCCGGGGCTTATTAATGCTGTGTCAGCGCTGTTCTTATCTTCTAAACATGCAAATGACCGGTAATAACGTGTCAGTTCTGTTTTTATTTTATAACCACCCAGAAATATGAATGCTATCTGTGCTGTTTTCTTTTCTAAACTTGCAGGCACGTTCACCCATGTTTAAAATGTGTTTTGTTGAATTAAAACAACAATAGCGTCTTTCTAATTATCTTATGTTATGGCCGTACATGCGCTGTGCGCCAGAGACCTGCATGTGCTGCTGCACAACGGCTTGTATTCGAGTGCGGCGTGTGTGTGTGTGTGTGTGTGTGTAGAAAACCTTTTTTTTTTTTTTTTTGCTGGTGCGGCTAATATTGAGTTGCACTCTATAGTCCAGAAATTATGGTAATATTTACTTTCTGTGAAGTGGCAATCATTGTATTTTTTTCCACACAGCTGAAATACTTTAGAGCTGGGCTAAAATAGTGTTAGAAGTAAGACAGGAAAAGGGAATAATAAATCTGAATTAGTGTGGGAGAGGCTGTGTAAATATACCATTGCTCATTTATTTAAACAGCGCAAAGCAGTGACGTCACAAGATGCTTGGCCTAATCAGGAAGTAACACTAATTTAGTAACAGTAAGTACTTCATCTTGCAAAATAAAACAATACAAACATGATTATTTGTCCTGCTGTATGTTTGTTTGTTTTTTTGTTTGTTTGGGGGGGCTGATACATAAACTAGATTCATGAAATCTTGGATCATATAGATGTCAAAAAAGCAGTGAACAATAATAAAAGTAGAATCTTTACTGTATGTACTGCAGATCCATGTATTGTGTGATATGCGCCTCCATTTCCCAGAAACACACTTTCTTTTCCTCTACAGTGTGACACTATAGGCAAGGACATGGGCACAGGAAGTGATGTCAGCTGGTTTGCCAGTTCGGGACAAATCTGATATTCCGACAAAGCCACTTCCTAACACAAACAAACAGAACTTTCCTCTGGTGTGTGTGTGTGTGTGTGTGTGTGTGTGTGTGTGTGTGTGTGTGTGTGTGTGTGTGTGTGTGTGTGTGTGTGTGTGTGTGTGTGTGTGTGTGTGTGTGTGTGTGTGGACATTGGTAGCAAAGTCCTCACTTTGGGACAATGTCAATGAGCTCTAGTTATGGTTAGGGTTAGGCACAATCCAATCACTAAAATGAATGGAAGTCAATGACGGTCCTCACAACGAATGCCAGACTAAAGTGTACATTGGTACTTCAAGTTCATTACATCTTAACTTAATGGTGTGTGTGTGTGTGTGGGGGGGGGGGTCGTCAGAACACACTGTAGAGTAAAACTAAATATCTGAACAATGAGCAAGATAGTACGTCAGCCTAAAGATTTTTCAACAACAAAGTTTATCATTTCTTCCAGGGTGGTGCTCCCCCCTATCTGGCTACTCTCCTGGACAGACATTCCCCATCACGCGCTCTGCGCTCCTCTGGCCAAGGCCTGCTCGCTGTCCCTCGGTCTAGGTGTCGTACCCGTGGGGGCCGGGCTTTCTCAGTCTAGCACCGTTACTCTGGAACCAGTTGCCACCCTCAGTTAGGCTGTCCCCTTCTCTGACAGTCTTTAAGAATCACCTAAAATCACACCTCCTCCGCTTGGCGTTTCCAGAACATGTTTGATTATGGCCCTCTACTATGTTGAATCCATTCCACAGTTTTCATTGGTACACTCAATCCATCCACTCAATCCACTTGTGTTTCACACATTTGTATTTTACCGGAATGTTTCATCTATCTTGTAATTTCCATTTTGTATTTTGTAATTTGTATTTTGTAATTTGAATTTCTTTTATTGTTGATTTATTCAATATAATTTACATACAACTGTACCATGTTCAGCGCTTTGGGCTTCCTGACAGGGTTGCGGAAGGCGCTTTATAAATAAAGCTTTGATTGATTGATTGATTGATTGAAAGTTCATCCAGTAATGTAAAAACTTATTAAAGATCAGTTATTTCACCAAATGCAAAACTGCACACCGGGAAATGTAATACTTCGTAGCAGTTCTCATAAAGACAGGACTTAAATCAATCCTCGGCTCTTTTTTCCTATTTGCTGCAGGACACTATTCCCATGAAGCGCAGCACAATACACTTTAAGGATATAATAGTCTACCCACTTTTGTTTTTCTAAGGAGCGTTGGACTTCACTAGCTCAGCTCAGCTGTTGACATTAGCGCAGCCCACTCACCCAAGGACCTTGAGTCACTATAGCAGGAAGTAAGTAAAGCCCCTCATAAGGGTAGAGTAAGTCCACTTCACCAGCCTGCCTATGAAAAGGATTTATCTCCAGACCGTAAAACTGGTGGAAAAAGAGAAGGGAGGAGAAAGGAGGAAGGAGGGCAGAACTGAGGTCACACTCCATTAGGGAAGTCATAAACTTCCCATCAAAGCGTGAGATCTGGAGTCGGAATAGGTGTGTAACTCCATAGCAAACTAAGACCTCTTAGAATACTCTGATACAATCACTGGGCATATAACTGAAAAACACCAAATTAAGTGAAATATATGGATTTTCTAAGGGGAGTGAGCAAAGATCCATACTAGCCATTTTTCAGTCTGTGTAGCGCCCTCCCTTCATGTCAAAGTGTTAAACAAAGATCTACTTATGCAGAAAAATGATGGGAGTTATTGCTGTTTGGTCAAATCATGAAAACACCATTACACATGATCTCATCCAATATTGCACGATTATGAGCGATCTCCGTGCTCAGAGGCTGTGGTGTAAGTGACTCTTCGATGCTACCACACAAAAGCTAAGCATAGCATCAGTGAAACTGAGGACATTGGGGACATTTTTCTCACTTTTATAAGATAATTTGGCTATGGTAGCCAATGTGAAATGGACTGATCCATGTGTTGTAGATGTCCATTCAACAATTACTCTCTGAAAGTCTCATTTAAATTTGTTCAGTGATTCATGAGATACTGTGTTAACAAACAACCAGACCTGACTCCTAATGGCCTATGGTTGACTTAAAGACCAAGTTTAAAACAAAGATCTCATGTGATCATTTTGTCGTCAAAGTGTGTGTTACAGCTACTAACACTCCACCATGAATGAAAATTGAAAAATGGGCAGTAGTAGCTCAAGAGGTGGACAGGTTGTCTAGTTATCGGACAATGCCACAAGTCCCTCTGAACAGTGTTTACACTATGGCTCAGATCACCAGTGTGTAAATGTGTGAGTGACTGATTGCGTTAAGAAGCACCTTGGGGGCTTGTAGAACCCTAGACGGCACTATAGCAGTAGCTCAGGTGGTAGAGCGGGTTGCCTCATGATTGGAGGGTCATGGGTTCGATTCCAGCTCCCGCCAGGGGTATCCTGCTGTTGTGTCCTTGGGCAAGACACTTTACCCAACTTGCCTATGTTAGTGATGGTCAGAGGGGCCGACGGCACCAAATGGCAGCCTCACCTCTGTCAGACCTCCCCAGGGCGGCTGTGGCTACAAGTAGCTTACCATCACCAGCACTATGTGAATGTGAGTGTGTGAAAGCATCTTTGGGTGTCTTGAAAAGCGCTATATAAGTTCAATGCATTATTATTATTATTATTATTATTATTATTATTATTATTATTATTATTATTATTTATTTTATTTTTTTTTAATACACAAACAGGCCATTTAATATTTGCAGTCGAAGGGTAAAATCTGCAATACAGACTGGACTGAGTTATTGTCGTTTATCATGTCTTTTGCCTTTTAGCAACAACTTATAATTATTTATTTGTACAAATATACTGCTTCCTGGAAGCTGAACTAAATACAGAATTTTTATTGTTTTATTTGCTAAAACATAATTTTTTTACCGTAAATTTTCTTTAACTATCGTGACTAAATTGTTTAGGCTATATCTTCAAACAGAGTGGAAGGTGAAGAGAACAAATGGCACACATCCTTAATGACAAAATATACATACACTGGTCAAAGTGACAATGTGTGTTTTCCCTGGCGATAGGGGGCAGTAGATAAATAAATCTCTTCAAGCAAGCGTATTTTTGTGATTGAGTAAAGATGTTACCAACAGATAGCCATTAGGGTAAAAAAAATCCTTGGCAGTGCAACCTCCAGCAAAATGACAAGAACATCAGTGTTCCTTGCATCACTGGCAATGAAGAGGTAAATGTTTAAAACAATATTTATGAATGGCGAAGGTTTTGTAATCGTTGCAAGTCAGTAAATGCATTTTGTCCTCACAAGCTCCCGTAGAAGAAAACGGCGTCTAATATGGCGTCACCCATAGACTTGCACATTCCCATCTATTTTAGACCCAATTTTTATGGTTATGTGTTACGAAGCCGCCAATATTTTTCTACAACTGGGCATCAGTAACATTTTAATGAATATTTCCAGAGATTAACGATAAAAGCTACACATTGTCTCTTTAACGCTGTAAAGCCTTTGACAAAATTCCTAAAAACTGCACGTATCTTAAAGCTTGTCTGGTGCTTCAAAATTCAGCGCGTTCACATTTGATCTGAAACTGTGATATTTCAGCACTCACTTTGGAACTGGAGGAAACGTGGCCTGTTCTAGTGCCACAGACCTTGAGACGGCATGGTTTTCAACATTAGCTGTTAGAAACTTAGTTGGCACCTGTTGGTAAACCATCAATATTGTTAGAGGGGAAAAAACTGTTCTTGACTGCTTACATGCACAGAGAAGTTAGAGAGTGGTGTGTTCCTTGCTACCACTAAATACAGACATGAATCAGAATCAGGCTTTGAAGCAATGGATGGCAAGGCCAATTCTCAGAGGAACACAGGAGCCACTGTGTAACGTGAGACAGCCGGCAGAGAACAAGTATATGCAGAAGACTAAAGACTTTACGGGCTGTGCTACCTTTGCATGTCTTTACTGATGGGTGCTGACATGAGCTGCCATGGCCCATACTGTTAAGACCAAAAAATGTTGTCAGCACAGTTGCATAGAAAGAAGTAGCTCCAAGAAGAAGTAAATGGACAAAACCAGCCTGCACGATCTGACACAAGATCAGTAGACCAAAACCAAAACGTCACCTGGAAGACGCATGACCACAAAAAATACACCAATAGGGATGTGTATTGGTGAAATTCTGTCGATACGATACTTATCACGATACAGGGGAGACGATATGATTTATCACGATATATTGCGATACATTCAGTCGGACAATTATAGCGATTTTTTAGGCTAAAATTATTATAAGAAAATTCAATAAATGGTCCAAACTGATACTTAACACGATTAACATGAGGTATCTGAACCATAATAGAGGGATTTACATTTCAGCGATGGAAACAAACTCCATTGCACCCTACTGCTGACTAGCGGACGGCATTTCATTTGCACCAAAAGAAAAAAAAACCACAAAAGTTTGCACGTAAATTCTTCCAAAAAATCGATATACAGATTTTGAACATCGATATAATATCGCAGGAAAAAATATTGTGATATATTGCTATATCGATATTTTCTTACATTCCTATACACCAAACACCAATATGTCTGAGCAAAACCAAAAGCTTGAGCTGTTTAGTGTCACGGTGGCGACAACAGTGATAAAACATTGTTATTTATTGGTTGTGCAGGATAATGAGACAATAAATCAAGTTCCAGAGCCCTCAGGTGACCAAAAACAGTTTGTCACAAAGCGTACCCAAGCATACCACATAGGCTACTTCACAAATGGCATCCTTCTCATCTGTCATCGATGCCTACAAAAGCTGTGAGCCTTGACAGCAGCTTGGCTGGGGTTCAACAGGAGTGTGTTGGTCTGAACTTTTAGAGAAAAGGAAGGGAAGTTCTTCTCATCCCAGTTAAACCTCATTTAATTAGACTGCCAAGCAGTAATCAGCACAATCCGCCCACTGCAAACATACATTTGAAGTTGGGCTTTAGGTGGTTTTTCTCTTTAAACTGGCAGCACAATGCTGTTCAGAAATGACGCCAAAACAAAAAATTATCCCCATCTCATCCTACTCAGATGATCATGGGCTTAAATGGGAGTGTTTCCCTTCCACGTTTTTCAACAAGTAACAAACCTGGATGCAATTACAAAGATTTTAGATAACACCATGGTTTGGGTTTTTGTGATAAATGCATCTGTCTGCATTCCTTCGTGGGGGTTTGTTGTTAGCATCTCGAGGCTGCTATGGCGTCAGATTCGGATAACAAGACTTTGTTTGGGTCAGGCTGAGATAATTTTCCTCTCTGCCTTCAGTCTTTACTGATCATTCCGGTCCTTCAGTGAAGCCAATTTGGGTTTTTATACTTGTTTATACCGTACGGTGACCCTCTCTGAGATGACATCCATTTTGCGTACTAATACCGGTATCACAGCTAGAACATTGTCCAGCTTACGATTCACCTCGAGTAGCGTCCCAGTCTGTGAGGTCTCCACACGGACGGTGCTTTCCGTGGGTGCGGGTCGCCCTCCAATCACTCCCGTCTTCCCAAATTTCCAGAAAACCAGATATCCTTCCACTCCAATCAGGAGAAATCCAGTGATCATCAGGCCGAATATCCACACGTCTTCGATGTCCTCAATGGACAGCTGGGAGAGGCATACGATCTTCCACTCCTTCCTGCAATCGAGCATATACCCTGCCGGGTGTGTCTACTGCGGGCAAGTGGGAGCCCCCTCCTCCGTTCTCATCGTTGAAAAAATCTTATCAATCACGTTGAATGACCAATTTATCAAATCCATTGTTAAAAATAGTGTTTTTCAGAAGAAATGCAGAGAAGCGCTCTGTGGGCAGACAGGACAAAGAGCCTTGGGAAAAAGATAAGGGAGCAAAAAGAGAAGCGTCTGTACTCTGCGAGTGCCAGGAAGAAGAAGTTTAAGTGCCAAGCTGCAGTTTCTTATGTAAGTTATTTAAGGATGCCTTGTCAGTTTTATTATACGGATATACTTTATTAAAGTTCTCAGATTACAACATATTTTCTTCCATAACCAGCATTTTTAAGTTGCTGCTTCAAAACTCATTAAAAGATTATTTTACTTCAATTAAATACAGACAGAAAAATGTCTGTCCTGTCTTACTCTGTTGTTTTCATTTGATAATGGAGGTCTTTTCAGTAGAAGCAGGGTGCCATCAACAGAAAATGGTCGGAAACAATGTCATCTTTTTGCCTGTGAGAAGGAAACGGAGAGGGGAGGAATGCCAAGGCAGGCTCACACAAACTGGATGAGGCATTATTCCACTGCACTTCCTCACTTTCACAAGAGAGAAGGTAACAAAGAATAGCAGCTTGTCAAAAATCACGTTACCTCCTGTATCACTATGTATAAAGGAGCTGGGACGACCTCAAAAGTGGACTGTCAACAAACATAAAGGAGGACGAATAACAGGCAAGTTAGAGCTGGCAGACTGTACTTATTTAAAATAATAATTCTGAAAAATTACTAAACATTGTTTGGATAATTATTTTGTCATTTGTAAGCACTTTGTTAACACTTTTTGTAAAAATGTTTTCAGGAAAAATGAGAGGTCTCAAAAGCTTCATAATTGTCAGCAGGGGCGGCGTTAGGCCCGGCTACTTGGGCTGAAGCCCCGGATGTTTCATGGAAAGCCCCGGATCTAAATCGCGGAAGTAACATGCAGTACCAAAGTCCAACAGAGAGGAAGCAGCTGGCAGTAGTTTGTATACAGCCTGCCTGAGCCTCCACCACTGAAGAAGAAGCCCTTCAGCAGCCGGCTTCTTCTACACTCTCTGCCTGAAACGCATGAGTGAAGATGGGCTTAAGGATGTTTTTTAGACCAAAAGTACGGCGACAGAACCCCAGCTTTGATGAGACTGGTGTAGACTCGGGTTTGTGAGTCTTATTTGAAAATGTTTGTTGTGCTGCTGGTTTGCCTAAAGTTAGCTTACTATCAGGTAAAGTTGTTGGAGAAAGAAAGGGAATATTTACTATCATCTCACACTAAACACTAACAGGAACAATACTCTGCCCTGAATATGCTGAATATGTAGCTTCAGATTAAAAATTGTGTTGTACAAGACATGTATGATGTTGACTAGTGCGTGTAACGTGTGTGTGCGCGCGCGTGTGTTAAGCCCCGGATCTTCTTCAGTCCTAAATCCGCCCCTGATTGTCAGACATATGAGTGTTCTGTAACCCTGATGCAAAAATACATCAACAAGATGTCGAGCTTATACAGTAGACATGGCAGAGACTTCTACAGGCAGTGGAGGTGAATCCACCTGTTAGCTGGTTTGTCAACTGCCACTAAAACAAACAGAACAAGGCAAACGTGTGTCTCTGTTATGAATAGTAAACACAACTATAAGGACTAGGATGGTGAGTGAAACTGGGGCCCAGGAACTTAGACCCTTACACCGTCCTATGTGCTCTGATTACTACAGTGTGCTTATAGGTGTTTATTCATTTATCCATCCATCCTTTTTCAGTCGCTTATCCAGAGTCAGGTCATGGGGGCAGCAGCCTGAGCAGAGAGGCCCAGACTTCCCTCTCCCCAGCCACTTGGACCAGCTCCTCCAGGGAAATCTCAAGGTGTTCCCTGGCCACCAGGGAGGTGTCCAGGAGGCATCCTGATCAGATGCCAGAGCCACCTCAACTGGCTTCTCTCGATGTGGAGGAGCAGCAGGTCTACTGTGAGCCTCTACCCCTATCTCTAAGGGAGAGACCCTGCGGAGAAAAATAATTTTGACCGTTTAATTTAGATCATTGATGTTTTGTTGGGGGGGGGGGGGGGGGGGGTAGACTGAAGAACACAGCTATTTCCTTCATGTCTCTTAACAAGCTGTTTATTGACCATAAATGTTTGATTTTGTCACTTGGAATCATGGGTCAAGTTAGAGCATTCATTTTCAAAAGTTGCACTTTGGTTGTCTACATAAGCTCATTTCAGAATGATGATCATTAGGGGATTCCTAAAACCTAATTTCCATCTCATAAATAGCATACATAACGATTTGGAAATTACAAATAACTAAAAGCTATGTAGCAGCTAGCATAACATCCATCCACCCATCCATTGTCTAAACCCACTTTGTCCATGTAGGGTCGCGGGGGGGCTGGTGCCTATCTCCAGTGGGCAATGGGCAATCAGGCGGGGTACACCCTGGACAGAGAGCCAGTCCATCGCAGGGCGACACAGAGACACACAGGACAAACAATCACACACACACACTCACACCCAAGGACAATTTAGACAGACCAATTAACCTAACAGTCATGTTTTTGGACTGTGGGAGGAAGCCGGAGTACCCACGAGAGAACCCACGCACGCACAGGGAGAACATGCAAACTCCATGCCGAAAGATCCCAGGCCGGGAAGTGAACCCAGGACCTTCTTGCTGCAATGCAACAGCTCTAACCTCTGCGCCGCTGCGCAGCCCACTAGCATAACAACATTTAGAAAACTCAGTTGTAAGTTTTCCAAATAACCATTTTAAAACTGGGACACGGCCTTTCAGCGTGACTCATCTGACTGAAGGGGAATGGTGACGGTGAGGCCCCAGGAGGGGACAGTCTGATAAAGACACCACCTGGAGACCTTCAGCTCACAGCCCCTAAAACATTTAGATATTAACGAATGTCAACAATTAAACCAACATCCAAAAATACTTTGTCATGATGAAGAAAACTGAAGTTTTCTAAACATTCAGATTTTCTTTTCTTTTTTTTTTTTTTTTTGCTACTAAGTTTTCCTTTCACAATTTCCTGCTCACATCACACCCAACCCTCCTGTTAGACTTTTCTTTTTCTTTTTACAACATAATGGAAAGTGCACGGCCACCCCAGCTGTCTTCTATTACAGGCTTTGACAAAAATATTTACACATCTACCGACTGAAACTATGAATAGAAAAAGGAAAGCGAGCACTTGAGCAGAATTTGGTTTCCTTATCCACAAATGCATACGAATCATTTTCAAACACCCATAGAAACATGCTGGGCCAACTTCTTTTGTGGAAAAAAATCTAAACCACAACAAGTGTAGTCAACATTCAGATCATGATTATTTACCACAACTATTCAGTTGGACAACATTCTCCTCTTCAGCCAAACACACACCAGGAATGTGCTATAAAGCTCATCAAAATCAAGTGTTAAGTCATGCACACACATTAGGTTGTTTTATGAATTTCCCATCCTATAACAGTAGTATATTACAAATGAATATATTCATACGTATCTACATGAATCACCAATAGGATTTGTCTTAAAAACAGAAGTTTTCAGATCCTTCAATGTAGCTCATCACCACCTGTACCTGTGTGCCAGTGGCGGCGCCAGGGGGGCACTAGCGGGGGCTATAGCCTCCCCTGGATTAGTCATTGCACCCCCATAGCACCCCCACGTAAATATTAGATTTTTTTTTACAATTTAATTTTAATTTATCGTGTGGATGTGATCATATTTAACATACAAAGCAAAAATAATCAGTAAATTATCATATAGATAGTAAAAACTTAAACCAAAACAGGAAACTGATGTTAACCTTTGACCTCATTTTCCACCTGCGAACGAGTGAAAGGTAGAGCTAGTGGTAAAATGGATCGGTTTTTGTTGCCCACATTTCCACGGGTTCAGTCAGAAACGAATGCATCCGGAAGTGATCTCAGACCCACAAAAACCTACGGATCTGGATGAAGAGAGTCAACCCTCAACCGCTGCAGCAGTCGAGGGTTTTGCCGCTGGAAATGCTAACGCTAACGTTAGCTAACCTTGCAACACTATAGATGGTTTTCTGTGTGGCTGTATGTGTTTATGATTTCATGGAAAAATCAGCGATTGTTCATAAGTTTATGATGTGTATTAATGATTGTTTCAGGTGTTGTTGAGGTGTTGTGCACGCATGTGTATCTGCTAGTGTTGAAGGTGTTTTAGAGAACAATAGGTACGCATGACCACTTCCTTCATAGCACCCTCAATAAAAAGACTAGCTCCTCCGTAGCACCTGCAGAAAAAAATGTCTGGAGCCGCCACTGCTGTGTGTGTGTGTGTGTGTGTGTGTGTGTGTGTGTGTGTGTGTGTGTGTGTGTGTGTGTGTGTGTGTGTGTGCGTGCGAGCGTGCGTGCGTGCGTGCGTGCGTGTGGGTGAATGACTGTGTTGTGAAGCATCTTAGGAGTTGATATACAAATACAGGCCATTTTCTATAAAAACTACACTAAATTATGGCACTATAATTAACTACCATAAACTGCTTAGTTTGGAGTTTGTTCAGAAAATGTTTACACATTTGTGACATTTATACATTTGTTTTAAACATGCAGACCAACTAGTTAAGTTTATATTCATATACTCAATGGATCACATACTGTACGTGCAAAAAGCACATACTGGAAATGTCGATATGGAAGCAGAGAGGAGCTGCTATTGAAGCTCAGATGTCCAATCAACAAGTTGAGAATAAAGATGTGACAACAAAGAGCCAAATGGAAAATTATCACTGCTCAGCAAATCAAAGAGCATATGGGTGTCACAGTTAAAAACAATGGTGACAAACTGTTTGACATTTGTCATTCAACAACAGTCAGTGCGTTTACATGCAGCGAGTAACCCTTTTAAAACCCGAATATTCACAATAACCCGGTTCCACAGGTCCTTGTAAACACCGCCAAAAACCTGGATATGCTCATAACCGGGTTTTTAAAAACCCAGTTACTACACCTGGGGTAACCCTTTTCTAACCCGAATGTTTGGTCGTGTAAACGCATACCGGGATATCCCCATCAAAGCGTGTGTTCTGCGCATGCTCTGTTCGCAAGGAATCTTGGTCTTTTGAGTAGCGAGACATCTTGTACGCACCAGAACACCGGAAGTAAACAACAAGTTGGGAGCAAAATGGCGAGTTGCGGTACAGCACCACACTTTTGGTTTGACGAGGAAACTAAAGTGCAAACAAACGCGGTCGCTATCTCTTCCGAACTGGGAAACATGTTGTTGTTTTCACGGATACCGGAACAAGAACCGGAAATGACGCATATTGCGTCTGGACGTAGTCCATACGTCCTGACGCTTCCCCAACGTCCGCATTTAAATCTGGTTATGCAAGTTAGAGGTAACTCTTTCTATTTATGCTTGTAAACGGGTTATTCTGATCAACTCAGAAACCCGAATACCGACCTTAACCCGATCATAACCCAGATATTGGCTGCATGTAAACGTACTCAGTGTGTGTTGCCCTTGTTCTGTCACCTTTCCTAGGGCGATGGGGCAGAAGTGGAAGGATGGGGTGACAAAATAAACGCATGATTGCAAAGAGCAATGTGGCAAAATCATTTAATTTAAGATTTATTAACTTTGTTGTTTTGGGATTGTTTGGGGCCAAAAGTAAAAAAAAAATCCATTTGGTTGATTCCTCAGCCCTAAAATGTGCTAAGAGTTTATTCCTGTGATCTTCATTGTTTTATGTGTTCAGGAAAATTACCAAATGAGTCCAAATGCATAGTTCCTCATTCACTTTACATACTGCTGTTAATTAAAGGGGGTTAAAGTAAAGCAGCAGCTAAGTTAAGAACTGACAAAGCTCCTCGGATGAGAAGCAAAACATCTTCAAGAAACCAAAGAAGTCCAGTTGCCTTCATTTGAACCCTTTTGGATTACCATGACCTGGATGACGGAGAACCTTCACCAGCATACAACAGCAGCCCCACGCAGTCAGAACCAGAAGGAGTGTCTCCCTCTTGACAGCACTGTTAAGATAAAGACTTCACCACGGGGGAGAGTGGACCTGTAATTAGACACAGCCAGGACTCCTGTTGCTATGTAAACATCTCGACCACTATCCCTTTGCAGCCCTGCCTCCGAGCTACACTGCTCCGGTTCCTCTGCATGAATCACAGGGCAACATCTGGTTTGACGTGCTGGAATGGACTTTGTCGGTTTGGCACGCTGTCCCGTGTGTGGAGTGTGTCGTTCTGGACCAGACAACCCACGCCTGCTCCCGCTTCTTTCCTCCCCAACTCTCATATTACAGAAGTTGCACAACACATTCTGGCAGTCCTGGCTTTAGCTGGCCCTATTGCGGGTACAGAGACGCAGCTTTTACTCAACTGTGTGGAGAGGGGGAAAAATGCTAGGACCACTTCTGGCACCACAGTGACTCTTGTCTGCCAAAAGTATACAAGAAATTTAGAAGGAAACTCTTTACTGTAAAGCTAAAAGTTGAGCATCTGGACAGACTACGAGCACAGCAAATGTGTGTCTCCAACATGAGCTGTTCCTGGCAAGTGTGTTAAATTAATATCTGGAGCGGTTCCTGAAAAGCTGCACTTCATTTGAAAACACACAGTCGCCCAAACGTCTGATAGACCCCCTCCTCAAACTGTGGTTATAGCAAGCTGAAGAGAGGCAGCCGCAAAATGGTGATGATGATATAGAAAAATAATAATTATGAACAGCAGAAAGCAGCAGAGCAGAGAGCTACAATACAGACATCACTGTGCTCTCATCTGGGCTTTTAGGAGGCTCGAATCTCAAGTTGCATGCTGCTGAGAGGCCAATCTAAACATTACATAAGAGCTCTCCTTACTAGCTTAGAGGTGTGTACAAGAATGCAGAAAAATAATAAACATGATCAAATATTCTAATCTGGATTTAATAGGAAAATTTGTTTTGATCAAAAGGTGTTTCTTTTAACTTTTATGTCCTTCTTTAAAATCCTACAAATTAAACCAATGAGGATCAGAGGCGTACGTAAGCTGCCAGTGCACTTTGGAGGAAAGGGCGCTGCGTTGTCCAACCGTAAATATCTGTCCCTTGTGACTCCGTGCAACAATGCATCCTGCTGCACGAGGAAGAATTTGGAGGAAAACTTGGGGACTTCATTGTGTTCTAGATCCTGGCATTGTGGGAGACATGATGTTTGCTCTACCCACAGAACAAACTGATTGCACTGCTTTGGTTTGAGCTCTCAAGTCGATTTAAAAACGTGTTTCAGTATGAACTTGTAGCAGTAATCGGACTAAAAGTACAGAAAAATACCTTTTCATTAAGGCCTAGTGCACACGTAGCCGGGGGTTTTTAAAAACGAATATCCGCCCCTCCAAAAACTTGCATCCACACCACCTCGTTTAAAAAACTCTGTCCACACGTACCCGGATAAATACGTTGTTAAGGACATGCCAGACCTGTAGGCGGCAGTACTTCCCCCGTTCTTAACCTCGTCCTTCGTCTGTGGTCTTCCGCAAGGAGCAGTAATTCCGCTTGAAAAAACAAACAAGCAAAAAGCGCTTGGACAATTGATAAAGCGAGCGCAGCTCTGAGGGCATCTATGCTGCCGGCTAGTGTAAACACAGGTCGCACACGTGATGTCAGCATTTTTTTGTCGCGGAAAGTGACGTTGCGGACCTTAAAACTCCGGTTTTGTCTGTCCACACGCAGACACCCAATACGGAGAAAACGCAGATCTTCACTTTGGCCGGAGTTTTTAAAAAGATCTGTTTTTGTGTGAAAAAACTCAGTTTTCGTGTGGATGACAGGCCAAAACGTAGAAAAATGTCTACGTTTTGGCAGATCCCCGGCTACGTGTGGACAGGGCCTAAGAGTGATAATTATCCCAGTGCTGACAAAGAAAGCGGCTATAGTTCCGCTGGAACCAGACACCCAAATTTCAAGAGGAAACACACGTCGCTAAACACCAGTCCCCGTTTTCTAGATCTAAATGTCTTTTGTTGCCCGTGACTTCAAATAGTGTGTTTTTCTTTTTGGGACTCTAGTTGTTTGTCCTAAAGTTGAAGTGGTGGCAGCCGGCTGTTTCTCCTTCTTTGATATTATTGAGCAGAGACCCTCTCACACCAGTGGTGTTGCTGCTGCTAAATACGTGAGTGTTATGGGCTCGACACACGGGAGGCGACATCGCCTCTCCTCCACTCATTTTCAACGAGACATGCGCGACAAAGCGATAATCGCGGGTCTCCCTCCTACTAAGCGAAACGCGAAAAACATGCGCGTGAAATTTTGCGCTCGTGCATGTGTCGTGCACAGGCGTCCCAGCGACGCGATCCCAGAAAGTTGAAACATTTTCAACTTTTCAGCGCTGTCGCTCGGACGACGACCAATCAACGGAGGTTTCATTCACTGACCAATGAGTGGACAGGATGCTCCGTACATCTCTGAGCAAACATGGAGGAGAAGTTGATTATTATTATGTTTTATAGTAGAATCAGAAGTAAGATTTCACATAACTCTAGCAGCACCTTGTGAAACATCATATCTACCGCTTTATTAACTCTGAACCGCTTAAATAACCTTAATTGCCTCCAACCTGACACAGCCAAGCAAAACAACGGACGTTTCGATTTCGCCATGGAACAGAACGCGTAGACGGTTTTGCCAATAGCCGCTGCCGTGGATCGCCTCCCGTGTGTCAGGTAATAAAAGCGACAAATTTCGCTGATTGCGGTTGTTTGTCGCCTCCCATGTGTCGAGCCCATGACACACGGGAGGCGATCCGCGGCAGCGGCAAAGCCGTCTACGCGTTCTGTTCCATGGCGAAATCGAAACGTCCATTGTTTTGTTTGGCTGTGTCAGGTTGGAGGGAATTAAGGTTATTTAGGCGGTTCAGAGTTAATAAAGCGGTAGATATGATGTTTCACAAGGTGCTTGATAGAGTTATGTGAAATCTTACTTCTGATTTTACTATAAAACATAATAATAATCAACTTCTCCTCCATGTTTGCTCAGAGATGTACGGAGCATCCTGTCCGCTCATTGGTCAGTGAATGAAACCTCCGTTGATTGGTCGTCGTCCGAGCGACAGCGATGAAAAGTTGAAAATGTTTCAACTTTCTGGGATCGCGTCGCTGGGTCGCCTGTGCACGACACGTGCACGAGCGCAAAATTTCACACGCACGTTTTTCGCGTTTCGCTTGGTAGGAGGGAGACCCGCGATTATCGCTTTGTCGCGCATGTCTCATTGAAAATGAGTGGAGGAGAGGCGATGTCGCCTCCCGTGTGTCGAGCCCACTATGAGTGGAGGACCCAAGGAAATGTGGCAGTTCAGAGAGACCAACAGCCGGGTGGTTCCATAGCTGCTTTCGGTCCGAAACGGGTACTTGGTGGAGGTTTTTAGACAAATGAGTGTAACGGAATGAAATGACTGTTTCCCCTCTCCTCTGACACAGGACTAGTCTGCATGAGATATGGCCTCAAGGTCTCATGCATTTGCTTCTAACCTGCTTCTTTTCAGCTCCACAGAAGAATGAAGAATGGACTCTTTCCTTTTAATTAATCAAAGAACTCTATTTTAATAAAGCTAATCCAACCAAGTGTTAGTCAATAAATAAGATGTGACCAATTTGTGAAATCAAAATTTTAATTACTTTATTATAATCCTATAGAATATAAAAGTAATATGACTTTAAATGTTCCAATAGGACTGATCTCACGTAGCGTTAAAAGACATGACACATTACTTTCACTGATCCAATCAGAATCTGCCAGATCTGACGGAGGCGTGGTTTTGATGGTGTTTGGTAAATCTGTCAACTTTTCATTCGACCATAAACAAAAACATCCGAAGTATAAAACCATGCCCACACCATCTCTAACGCCAGTTCAAAGCGTTGTAGAGAAGTTGTCGCAGTGGCCAATCCGTAACTTTCCTCTTCAGCCGAAAGAACCAACGACAAGCTGGATAAGATCTGTTGCCGTTCCGACTGCTGCAACGGTTCCTTTCAGAATAAAAGCTGAACCATCACGACCCAGGTGGTTCTCACCTCACGCCAACAAATTGTCGTGACCCGGAAGTATCTCAAGACGGGTGGTCGGCTGCCGTGGCTGCTTCTACGGGCTCCGGCTCCACGAGGTCAAGCTGGACCTTTACACCTCCTGATCTAGACGTGGACTTCCGCTCAGGGTACGTAGACCGGCAAATGGCGTTGAATGTGTTTATGAATCTCCTAACTAAAGCCTGGTTTATGCTTCTCCGTCAGCTCCGCAAGGGACAGACACGCACGGATTGACGGAAGCGTTTTGCTTTCATACTTCTCCGTCTCCTGGAGAGTGTTGCAAAGCAATTGCCCGGCAGGACAACAGAGGGCGTAGCGCTGTTCTGTGGTATCCTGTCATCTATCGGTCCAAGATCGTGTCTATATTGTGTTTTTTGTGTATATAAGAGAATTTTAACACGGACATATTTCTCTCTCATTCTCCCACCGCTTCATGCGCTCCCCGCCTCTAAACCCACGTTTCCTGTCATTTCCGTCCACAAATAAAACGCTTGCTGCGCATCTTTTCACTCCTCCAGTCACGGGAGAATTAAACGTTCATATTTTTAGAGTTTTTTCGGGAGGTATTCTTCAAGCTTCTCCGTGTCTGCCGCTTGTTAAACTCGGCTCTCTTTGCAATGGCGGCGCTGTAAACAACAGCGGCGTCCTGACCAATCACAAGCTTGCGTAATCCGTCTCGTTCGACGGATGTTTAAAAAAGTGGGCTCGACTCCGTACGTACTTGCGTGCCCTACGCAAGGACGGATAATGGCGTTGTGTGTCTCCGCACTGACGCAGATGGAGAAGCATAAATCAGGCTTAAAGCTTAACGCGAAGACATCACCTTCAGTTCCCATCAGAACTAATCGCTTCTTCGGATTCGCTGGTTCTGAGCAACATTCCACGTCACACCATTCTCCGTCTCATTCACCTTAGTTACACCATACATTTAGTGTTTAAAGTTAGTCTAGTTTAATTTGTTTAGTAATAAATTTTAAACTTTAAAAACTTGACTCTTTCTCTTCTGTTGTCTTGGAGTGAATACGAATCTGTTATCTAATCCCTGCAATGAAAAGTTCCAATCTTCTGGTTTAAAATAATCTCACAGATCCGTAAGGTTGATTTCATATTTCCTATGGAATCCTACGCCTTATGGCTTATTAAATAACATGTAATTTAAATCATTACATGAGAGAGAACCACTTCATGCATTGTTTTTTCATTTTTTTTATCTCTACAACATTTTTATAGAGAATGTTTTTAAGAGGCATTAAAAAACGGTTTTAAGCTAATTTGTTTTCCAAATGAGCAATTTGCAGCTTTGTGAGTGGCTGTAGAAAAGATAAAGCAATCCAAAGCCATGAGAGAAAAAGACATTTGACAATAAATCAAGATTCAAACAAACCTTTTTTAAATGGTTCATGCAACAATATAAACATATCGACAAATTTCTCATCAGACTACGAAACTGGATGTCGAACAAGTCTGTAAGTTATATATAAGCCACAGAGCCAAGAGAACCAGTGATGTTTATGAACACCATGTGGACACCACCTAACTCTACTCACCATGAGAGATCTGACCACAGCCAGTGCTGCTGCTTGTGTGCAGTCATGTCTTTTCTACAACTTCTGGAGCCAGATGTCCTTGTAGGACTACAATAGTTTTGTTCAATAATAATAATAATAACAATAATCTCTAATGATCCATCTCTTCATGAGATTTAACATTAGGGATTGTTGTGCCTCAAATGAAACTTTAAAGCCTAGTTTGTGTTCCTGCATCACCTCCACAAGGGAAAGACGCACACGAATTGATGGGAGACGTTTTGCTCTCTGACTTCTCTGTCTCCTAAGGATTGTTGCAAAGCAATTCTTGCCAGGACAACGGAGGGCGTAGCGCTGTTCTGGGGTATCCTGTCATGTATCCGTCCAAGATAGTACATTTACTATTGTGTTTTTGTATTTTAGAGACTTTTTAACATGGACAAATTTGTCCCTCATTCACCGCCAGCTCTTCATGAGCTCGCCACCTTTTTTATATTCCTCCAGTCACGGGTGAATGAAATGCTCATATTTTAAGTTTGGTCTATGAGGTACTCTTCAGGCTGTTCCGTGTCTGCTTCTAGATATTTTCTGCTTTCTTGAAATTTTTTTGAGAGCGCAATGGCAGCGCTGTTGACTAATTTAAAGAAAGCAGCGGCGTCCTGACCAATCAC
Source organism: Nothobranchius furzeri (assembly GCF_043380555.1). Taxonomy (NCBI): domain Eukaryota; kingdom Metazoa; phylum Chordata; class Actinopteri; order Cyprinodontiformes; family Nothobranchiidae; genus Nothobranchius; species Nothobranchius furzeri. The sequence goes on along the minus strand of NC_091756.1, from coordinate 58,524,866 downwards.
AAGCTTGCATTCTCTGTCTCCTTTGATGGAAGTTTAGAAAAGTGGGCTCAACTTCGTCCGTCGTTGCGAGCCTGCTGGAGAGCCCTGTCGGATAACGACGTTGTGTGTTTGTACCGGCGCAGACACAGAAGCATAAGTTTAACCATCCCGTTTGACCCCAAATCTCTAAAAAGTAAGTTGTTATTTGTTGTTTGGTAACTTCCATTTCACACACAACTATACCCCATTAGGCTAATTAGGCTACATGACATCAGAATGTGACTGCAACGCTCTGTCCTTTCCATTAAGCCTTATCCTGCTATTATCTACGTCTCTCATTTAATCTCACCAAGAGCTAGCACTGCGCAGTTAATCAATTAAAATGATGCTGTCACAAGTAGGGTTGTCACGGTAACCGGTGTAGCGGTAAACCCCGGTAAAAAAAGTTGACAATAATAAAAACCGTCTTGTTTTTAAAAAAACTATATTATCTCGGTGGGTTACCGTGGCTGCGGTGTAGGCGCGGTGACCCTTACCAGCCACCGTATCATCTGCTGAAGTTGCCGGCGGCACATGCGCACTTTGTTGTTTACAACCAAAACTTTCTTGAAGCTAAAGCTGAAATAATGGCCAAAGGAGGAGACGGCAGCGCTCAGGACATTTTTTATCCCTCAAAGACGACAAAGTGGGAAGTACGGGCATCTTTTGGATATTTGAGGAATGCCGAGGGGCAGTTGACAGAAGAAGGCTATCCTGTTTGCAGCACGTGCAGAAAAAGTGTCTGTGAAAGGCAGCAACGCTTCAAATCTCATGACACATCTGCGTGACCATCACCCACAACTCTACAGTCAACGCAAGGCAAGCTAACGTTAGCGTTTTAGCTAAAATGCGTGATCCGAGGATTTGGGTTGAGGGAGAATGCAACGAGTCGCTATATAAAGCAGCCGCAGCGCCGCTACCTGCATATAAACCGTGTCGCGGACACCGCCATGTTGAAATGACGCTATGCATTACGGGGCTCCCAGGGGCAGATAAGAGTTGGTCTCTCTCCGAGAATAATTATGAATTTAACAATGATTACTGCCTGATGACATTTTCCCACATCTGCAAAGCTCACTGGAAGGACACAAACCGAGGAAATAGTTTCCTGATATAGAGCTCCAGACCCCACGTGACTCTCAGTTAGTGGACGCCATTTTGGCATGCAAAAAAGGTAAACAAACACGGATGTAACCATGAACATGAACGGGATCCGCTTGGATTTTACTTCGTCGGAGTTTACTTCACACTTTAAAACAGAAGAAATCGTTTTTTATAGTCAGAAATTAAATAGACTAAACATCTCCGACCCTTACCGTGCCCCTGGGATACTTTTTAAAAACGCCAGAAGTCGTAGCGGACTTCGTACCGGCACAACACCGGACCTGGCCGGGGAAACCCCTTGGGATTCCCCCGGCCGGAGGAGCTGGGGAGAAGGTCTGGGACTCTCGACTCTACTACCCGCTCCGACGCCAGAAGCTGTCGGAGCGGACCAGCACAGCACCGGACCTGACCGGGGAACCCCTAGGGATTTACCCGGAGGAGCTGGCTCCGGCGGCTGGGGAGAGGGAAGTCACGCTACTGCCCCAGCAACCCGACTCCGGATACGCGGATGAAAATGGATGGATGGACGGACAAATAACAGATTTACATGTAAGTAGTCTCGGTGACACAGATAATAGCAATCCAAAGTGCTTTTTATGTGTGATCTGATCAACCATTGCTTAAAAATTAAATACGGCTTAGCCGGTTAATTGCTGTCATCATAAAACACGTAAACGGCAGCACGCAGAACTCACGAGGCAACGTTTTACGTGATGTTTACTTGTTGCTATGAGTAATAAGACAGAAAAAGCCATGCCAAAATAAGTTTAGGAAGCCCACTAAGAATCATAATAAAAGCATTTAAAATAAATACCATACACAGTTGAGGAAACGTTGGTTTAAGTACCTGATATGAAGCGGTCGCTGGATAAGCGAAAACCTTTACTCTCGGGATCCCACAGCTTCATTTTCGCCCGGTCACTAGCGTGTTTTATTACAATGATCCAACGTTTGCGGCGCTCCGGATCTTGGGGAATCCTGTAGATGTCTCATTCCTTATGTCGTCCGCGTCTGTTCTGCATCCTGGGGCACAACAGGAATCTACCATATTTCCCGTTTGATTGAGTTTTCTGACAATAGTAAATAGTCCAGCTGCCGGCTTCTGCATGCCAATATGGCGCCGTTTCGATTTGAACTGTTGCATGCCGGGAGAAGTGACGTCAACTCCCGGAGCTCTATAGGGTTTATTACTCAAGTAACCCCGGCTTTCCACAGCAGCCGTCAGCAGCACGTTACTGCAGCAGCACGTCATAGCTGCTGATAGGAACCGCTGTGGTCAACAGAACCTTTTCCACTGGAGCCATCGGCAGCGCGAGTCGGCCGTGTCTCAGGAGCAGCATGTCGCGGCCTTTACGCGCCGGTTCTATTTCCTACGCGCGACGCCTCTGAAACGGGTCAAGTTCGACATTTTTGGGGAAGGAAAGACAGGAAATCGGACGCGGAAATGGAGAGAAGCTCCCGAGATTTTCAGAATAAAGAATGTACTGCCTTCCGGTTGCTTTACTTTAAAAAAGGTTACTAACTGTGCGGCCCCGTGAGAAGTTATCACCTAGCTAGCGGTCTCCTTTGTTTTTCAGGTCCGTATTGGCGATTATAAAACGGACAGAACATAAAAACACAAACATTTTGGAGCCATGTTGTAGTTTTCTCCTGCTTGTTGTTGTGTTTACTGACGAAGTCACTCGTGTGACTTCGTGCTCTGTCGGTGACAGCTGCTCCCCTGCTGATTCGCGTCTCGTGGGAAGGGCCAAGCAGCAGCTTACGCGAGCAAGACGTGCTGCTGCAGTAACGTGCTGCTGACGGCTCCCGTGGAAACCCGGGGTAAGGGTAAAAAAGTATCTGATTAGAAGGCTACTTGAGTACTGAGTATCATCTGATCTAATATTTTTAAAATGATGACATCAAACAGACATAAAATAAGAAGTTATGGGCAAATATTGGTATTTTAAAGACTAAAGGGAAAAAATGTAAACAAATAAACAACATAATTACAAAATAACACATTTTAGGCAAAATTTAGACACAAACTGAGGACAATATTTCCTGACGTACAGGGTTTATTTAATTGTGTGAAAATGAAGCACGTTTAAAAAAAATACCGCGATAATACCGAAAACCGTGATAATTTTGGTCACAATAACCGTGAGGTTAAATTTCACACCGTGACAACCCTGGTCACAAGTCGGACTTAGACCCTGCATGCGAACGTTGTAGACCTGCCACACTTCTTCACATGGACTTGCCCAAAACTACACGGGTACTGGTGGTCGATTTTTGATGCACTTTCCAAAATATTTGGGACCATGTCCGTTGGCTGCTTTGCTTGGAGCAATGGCAGTGGATGTCTTTTTGTATGGATGCTAGCTGAATGTGTTTGTTCTTTTTTGGCCAGAAGACTTATACTCTAAAAATGGAAGGATTCTCATCAATCAGTGTATGGTCGCTGGGTTAAGTAGACTAGTTATACTCATTTGGAGATCAGACTCTGCTCATGCTCGGCTAAGAAATAAAAAATATATGGTTGCTGTTTATGCGTTTTTTGATAGTGTGCTTAATGTAGATTTTTGTGACTGTTTTTAATTTTTGTGTTGTTGTAAATGTACACTTATATTGTGATTTGTTGTCAAGCTGAATCCTAATTCATGTTTATACTGTCATTTGATCCGGTATAGCAAAGTGGGTGGTTTTGTTTTGTGTTGTGTGTTCTTTAAAAACTGTGTTATAAAAATGAAAAAGGACCTTGTTCAAAAAAATGTTTTGCCACATTCCATTTTACATACATGCTTTTATTTTGTCATGCCGACCAGATGATGAGCACTTCCTTCCTTTCTGAGAGCTAACCTCCCATGCACAATGATCTTGTGGTGGTGTTTTAACGGTAAGTGCAAGTGAAACTGGCAGAATGATGGCAAAACACAACTGTACTGAATGAAGTGTGTCTCAAAAATACACATTTATTATTTTCAATATGACCCCACATGATCTGTGGCTTTGTCTCCAGCAATTTATTTGTTTTTTTATGCAAGGACTTCTTTGAAAAATTACATTTTTATGCACACTGACAAAATGTTTGGACATCCAGAAGCAGTCCTTGTCCCCTGTCTCTTTAAAACGTGAACTCTCTTGGTTTATATATATATATATATATATATATATATATATATATATATATATATATATATATATATATATATGCTCTCTGACCTCTGTCTCCTAAGGATTGTATATATATATATATATATATATATATATATATATATATATATATATATATATATATATATATATATATATATATATATATATGTATTGGGTTTGCAAGACATAGCCAACTATTCAGCAAAGAATATATTCTTAAAGCTATTCATTCAAAAACTACACATGAAAATGATTAAATGTACATAGATCACATACACCAGGGCTATTCAAGTTCGGGCCTCGAGGGCCGCTATCCAGCATGTTTTAGTGGTTTCTCTGGTCCAACACACTAGATTCAGTGGTTGAGTCACCTGTGCAGCAGCTCATCAGGCTCAACAGAAGCCTGTTAATCACCTGCTGATTGAAATCAGGTGTTGAAGCAGGGTTACAACTAAAACATGCTGGATACCGGCCCTCGAGGCCCGGATTTGAACAGCTCTGACATACACTGTCTAGCGCACCCTACAGCGTGGTGCTTTCTGTGTTAGCTCAAGGCATTGATGCTCTTATTTTTCCAGGATTAATGCTGCTGCTTTTACCAGAGGTAACAGGATCTAACATGCTAGCTCTCCTCTGACAGCCTCTGCTGCAGTTTTTTTTTTAATGATTTTCTTTTTTTTTGTTTCTCAGTCATAAGCAACTGGCAGCCACAAAGATTCATCCCACCCAGTTCAGCAGATAAGGACCGGATGAAGCTTTTTATTCTTAGATTGAACTTGTCAGCACATTCTCATATATAAATCTAACGTGCTCACTCCTCTGACATGCACTGTCTAGAAAGGCATGCTGGGAGAGAGTGGAAACTCCCATAGCATGAGCCAAATTACGATTGCCTGGCAACACTGCCGTGCAAAGCCTGATTGCTAAACATCATTTATTGCTGACGAACGAGTCGCGTGCGCTTGACTCTGGCTCTGATTAGTTTAAGCGTTTGTGTGAATGTAAGCAAACATCTAAATATTGACTTTGCACATTTCTAAGTGTAAACTTACCTGCATTGGTCAGACAGCAAACTGCAAGGAGTGTCCATGGGAAGTGGGATTTTTGAGCCATGTTACGATCATGCAGCTTCCAGTATGATGTAAGGGGGTGAACTGGCCTTCTTACTCTGGTTTCCACAAAATGTTTTCTTCCCTGTGAGTGGCTCTAAAGGAAGTCACCTTCAAGCTCCAGCTGCAAAATGAACAAAAATAAAAGACGTCAACCAGAAGAATGAGGTTAAATATGCGTATGGCCAAACAGCAGGGAGCTGAGTTTTGTTTAATATATACTGTGGCAGTAATGAGATGAGACAAGGTGAACAGCCCGTTTGCAGACCAAGGAATTAATTTGGAAGGCTAATTAGGGGTCATGCACACTTCAAAGTACCGTGATGCTAACACCTCCCCGAGTCGGCCGCAGGTCAGAGTATAGAAAGAGGGCAGAAGGGGGTGAAACAGTTTGGAACATTTAATATCTAACTCGACTCCCCAGCAGGGTCTTGAGTAAACAGCTTAGTGACACTAAGTCTGCATAAACCTTCAGTACTTTGTTATTTCAGTAACCTCCCCAACCTTAGAAGCAGAACAAGTAACCATTAAGGTTGGTTTATGCTTGATGCGTCCGCGAGGTTCGCACGACTCCGCGTGGAAAAATTGCGTCATTTTAACTAGGGCTGAAACGATTCATCGAGTACCTCGAATAATTCGAGTACAAAAAGTCCTCGAGTCAAATTCTCTGCCTCGAGACTTCGTTTAATTCGTGTTTAATTAATTCATGGCTTTGCAATCACCTGGGGTCATGTTTCACCCGGACCGAAATAAGTGACGCACATACACACTGCACTGAATGCACACGCGAGTAGCGAACGCAACTTAACTTTCTCTCTTAAGCCATGGCCGACAACGTGGACCCCGGTGGAGTGCGAAAAAGACACAAAATGTCAAAGGTGTGGGACCATTTTTCACGTCGTAAGGCGGAAAACGTAGTCCAGTATAAATACTGTAAAATGGATTTAGCCTACCACAACACCACATCCTCCAAGCTGCTGCACCTGACCAGGAAACATCCACATGTAAATGTCACTTCTGCAAGCGGACTCGGAGCCTCTACAAGATAATGCATTTTAGCCTGTATTTCTATATATTCTGCAGACACTGTGCGACTTTTTCGTTTGTAGCACTTAGTTTCAGCTCACCCCGTACGTCTGGAAGCAACACGTCGGTCTTAAAATGTGCTAAAAATAGCAGTTTTTACAACACGTCAGACTTTTTATTGTGTTGTTATTGATGTCCGTTGTCCCTTGGGGTTTCTGCAGGAGGACACGGGTATTTATGAGTTGCGGAGGAAAACGAAATAAAGTAAATAAATGTGTGATCAGTGTAATTTGACATAACCACGGCAAACATGTTTTCTCGACAATCCTTGTTAGTGTGAGAAAAAAAAGTGTAGAAATTAAAACGGACGTGTGTTGATAGGGAAATAGCTGGCGAACCATGTTTGCGCATGCGCCATGAGTGGTTCTGGTGCTGTTTGGGCCGCAGCCGCTCGCATTTGTTTACTGTGAAGTAAAGTTGAAGTGCTGAAGTTTTGAAAACTAATTTTGAATAAAACTTGAAGAATAACTGGCAATTGCTTACTATTTTAAGAGGTCTTTCATATTTTATAACATGCTATTTGATATAATGGTTTACAAACACAAAATGGTAATTTATGAGTACTCGATTAATCGATAAAATATTCGATAGAGTACTCGATTACAAAAATATCCGATATCTGCAGCCCTAATTTTAACAGCGCCCCTCCACCTGGCCTCCGCACGGCCCAAATTTTCTGCACCGCGCACCTAGGACATTTTCTAACCACGCGGACGGTCGAACACGGAAAAACATGGCGGACTGGCAAGAGGTAGTTATGGCAGAGTTCGTAAACACAGACATTTGTGTGATTCAGCTCTCAGAGATCACCGTGATCAACATGTTGTTAATAATTCTTGGAGAGAAATAGCTCGCACTGTCGGAAAAGACGAGGATGCTGTTAAAAAATGCTGGGAAAACATGAGGGACCGATATGTGAAGGCAAGGAAGGGGAGCAAAAGGAAAAGCGGTGATCCTGGTGGAAACAAGAACACTCCACCAACTCTAAAAGAGCTGAGTTGGCTCTCAACTTTCATTAGCAACTGTTATAAACAACAGTAATTTCTACTTCTACTATGGTGTAGTGTTGGACGCATGCCATAGAGCTCTATGCTGCCCCCTACAGTTTGGGAGAATATTGGCTCACTGCAGAGACAAGCCGCATGAACCATAAACGCTGCAAGTAACTACACTTGCTATATTTAAAAAATGTATAAAATCTAATGTATTTAGTAATTATGAAAAGGTGAATTATAATGTCAAAGATTAGACATGAAAATATTAGGAAGTGACTGAGGTTATATAGTGTTTGTTTGGCGGATAATTTTATTTCGTAAAAAGGGGCAGAAATCATAAGATTTTTTCTTCTATCTGCTCCTTTTCATTCAAATGTTTTTTTTCCAATATGTTAATGTATGTTGTATTTGTTTGTGTTTATTTTATACATTGTGAATGAAATAAAAGATTTAAAAAAAATTTAATAAGTTGTGAAGCGCGTTCCATCCGCGAGCCGCATCACCAAGCGGAAAGTGAATGCGTCAAGCATAAACCAAGCTTTATACAGCATAGAATAAATCTAATGTGAAAACATGCAAAACAAAAAAGTAGCAAATTTTTGTTTTTCTTTGTAAACCTGAATAAATCAGGCCCTGTGAAATATGTTGTATTTCTTTCAAAATTCCATCAGATTTTTTCACTTTTTTCCTAAGTACGCGTGCTATGATTTTTACATTTTATATTGATTATAAAATGTTCAAATAATAAAAAGATCAAGATCTTAAAACTAATATTAATATTGCTGAATGAAAAGTAGCAAAGATTAAATGAATATTGACACATTTCAACAAAAGTAGTGAAAAGTGTTTCATACCAACAGGACATTTACCTTTACAGCTTTACTTATGACTTAGAAAAATAAATAAGCTTTTTATTGTTCTGCTGTAAGCACTGTGGCTGAGTCCCTCAGCTCACCCAAACATCAGCCTCTCATCTCTTCCTTCTCCCACCTGTTTCCTCCCGTCTCACACACGCAAGTTGTAAAGCGCCTTGGGGGGTTCTAGGACTCTAAAAGGCACTATGTCAAATACAGGCTATTTACCTTTTTTGTTTGTGTTTTTCAAAACCATGCACACAAACACACACTGTTGTTTTAACTGTGTAATTCTGTGCAGACTGTAGATGTGTTTGCTCCTCTGGGGATTTTTGTTATTTTCTTAATAAAAAATTTTAAAAAATAAGCAAGTCAGCTGATCTTAGAGTTGCTCCCTTAGAGTCCACCTGAGTCTCAGCAAAAGAATGATAAAGACAGAAACATATTAGAAACACACTACAGCTGCTAATTACTCTACTGGAGCAGTTCCTTAAAATGCCACCTGACATCTCCAGCAGCTGAGCAGAAACACCCAGAACCACCACCTGCATAAAGGATAAAGGATCTAATTTATTTGGTGTAAACAAGTTGTCTGTAAGGAGTTTTCCTGTTAAAGGTGTGTTTGCTGAGTTCTGTAGAGAAAACAAATATTTGTACACACAAGATGTATGTCTCAAGCCACCTAAGGTGCTACTGACAGGTTTATTTACCTGTTTATTGGTATATGTAAAGTGGATCTCCAATGTGAGAGAAATAATAACCAATTTAAAAAAGTAAACCTAAAGATTTAGTTTTTGTGTTGAATGTGTTGATTGTGTTGTAATGCACCTGGGGGGGGGGGGGGGGGGGGGGTCTAGGACTCCAAAACCCCTTAAATTAGGCTTTCAATGAAACTTGATGACCAACGTCGGGCGTGGGGTGATGCAGTGCAGCAGTGTAGACGAGCGAGGGATCGTGTGACAAAAACAAGGACCACAAGCTATGGGTCTGCCTGGTATTCCTTCAGTCTGCTGGATAATCCCGGCACATCCTGGAACATGAGTGGTGCTCCAGCGTTCTTTGCTCATGATTTCCTCTTGTCAACAAGGGCGTTAGCAGTAGCTCACTAGCGTTAGCCACTCTCAGACCTAGCGTTGGCAGCAAAGGCTAGTATTAATGATAAATGATAAATGACCCGCACTTGTATAGCGCCTCTCAGAGTAAGGACTCCAAAGTGCTTTACACTACTGTGTATCATTCATCCATTCACACACACATTCACACACTGGTGGGGATGAGCTACGATGTAGCCACAGCTGCTCTGGGGCGCACTGACAGGGGCGAGGCTGCCGAGCACAGGCGCCATCGGACCCTCCGAAGGTAAGGTGGGTTAAGTGTCTTGCCCAAGGACACAACACAACAGCAGAATTCTCTGTCCGGAGCCGGGATCGAACCTGCAACCTTCCGATTACTGGACAACCCGCTCAACCTGTTGAGCTACTGCTGCCCAATTAGCAGTAGCTCTGCCTAAAATTGTTGTGTGGTTAGCACTGCAGCAATCAGCGGCTGACACTGAAGTGGGTTGGAACATCCAAAAAGGTGTGGCTTGGTGATTACCTAACAAAAACACTGGAATTTACGGTTTTGTTGTATACTTGTAAAGATATTCTGTCACTATAACAATAAATACTGTTATAGTTTTAGACTGAGACACCTCTTTTAGCTACCGGTATTCTTGAATAATTATGAAAATACAGCTTCAGAGACGTTTTTGGGACCGAAAACCACGAGTTATTGTAAAACTGGTCATAGGCAGCATTGTTGCCAGTGTGGATAGCTACCGTACTAGCAACAGTACTGCCAGTAGGGTGCTGAAGTTTTTCAGGGGAATGCATAACTGTATGAACTACCTCATGTGGAAGACTCTGCTGCCTATAAACATGAAGCTTTTCTTATGTAGTTTTAAGTTTTAAAGAAATACAACCACAAACAGCAAAACATCATGTGGTCATAATGAGGACTATGTTTTTAGGTTGGTAGTCTAGAAATATGTGGTCCATAAAAAAAGTCGTGCAAACTCTTGGTCTGAGTGATATCTGATCTCTTTAAAGTAGCAACGACTGTAACTGTAACACAAGACTAATGCAAACAGGAATCCAGTGTGTTCACAGTTTAAAGGCTGTGTCTTTGAAGAGACATAAGCCATGTTGAAAAGCCACATGTGCATCTACGTGAACCATACAGTGTGCATGGGAAATGATGCACGAAGTGCTGAGGTGCATCGCTCTGCAGTTCAAGCAGCGTTCACAAGACAAAAGGGCCCTTCAGTTTGCAGCAGCTGGAGGGGCTGGGAAGTTATTTCAGAGGATCTTGACAAATATTACACGTTCGGCTCATCAGGGAGAGCTAGTGCCCTCTGCTTGATTTATGCACCTTCTTGAAATTCACCTCTTGACCGACTACATAAAAAGTAAGCCCTTGAGCAATACCTTCAGAAAAGCAAAGACCAAATCAAAACAAAGTTATTTATATGTGAAAGACAGCTGATTTTTAAGGTTTTAAACTTAAAGTTATTCACTATGGAGCAATTTCTTTCTCTTTTTTTTTGCTGCAAAAACACAAAATCACTCAACATGGCCTCTTTTCAATGTTGACCGTTTAACGGAGGAACTGTTTTGCCTTTAGAAAATCTGGAAAGTACATCAGAGCATGCAAACCCCAGAAGAGGCGTTGATGAAACCAGGCTTCATACTTGTGGTGACTTCAGCATTAAATGCTTTGGCTCAGACATCAACATGAATGCATCCCTTGCAGTTTGGTGTTAAGAGACTGCACTAACTACGCTGCTGCTATCAGAAAGGGACACAGCCGAAGCCAAACAAGCTAAAGCTGCCTCCGTGCATCTTATTCTGGATGAGGTAAAAGCTCATAGCACAATTAGCTTTATTAGCTTTCTCTGCTTTTTCTGTTGAGTTTTAATTGGAAACTGTTATTGTGGTGATAAGGTTGATGGATGCAGTGAAAGAAGAAGCAGAAACACAAATGACAATATGTAAGTAGGCAGAAAATATGAGAGTGAAATCTTAATTTTAAAACATTTCCCGAAGTAAATCAAGCTTTTATTTGAGGGCTTATTTTATCAATTTCACATTTAAATCGCTTTCCTTCAGTGTGGAAAATGGAAATGTAATATAGTGACTGTCCTATCGTTAATCTGATAAATTAAGTGAAATTCTTTAGAAACCTTTAAAATGACCTGAATTGCATGCAGTAATAAAACAACATCACAGGCCATTCAATATCATGAAGCCAGTTTAATGGTACAGCTTAACAGGATTTTATAACTGAACTGCACACATTTGACTTTAAAATATGACAAACAAGCAATACTGGCATGTGTGAAATTATAATTGTAATAATATTAATAATTAATGTTATTACTATTGCTACTACTACTACTATTACTACTACTACTACTACTACTACTACTACTACTACTACGAAGACGACGCCACATATGGCCAGTAGGTGGCATGACATTTTTTTCTGTTATGTAAAACTGAATATCAATCCAATTTCGTCCATGATTTGCAAATACTATCAACACACATGCACAATAAATAAATGCTGCTGCCCTATATACATGACATACGTTAAATGTAACTGTTGTTTTATTTTTTATTTATATTTAACTTCATAAATATGAGCCATGACCAGTCACAAGTGAGCAATGAGTTTGAGAATTAGCCTGCTGAGACTTTATGTGCATAAAACTTCCCTGGAAACACAAAATGAATAAATTGGTCTTTAATTCGGACAAAGTTGTTTCCTGAACTTAAAACCTAATCACCGACCAACCTTGGTTGTTCTGTTTACACCCGCTCTAAGCTCATTTTTTTCTGCAGCCATGATGCTGTCAGTCACATTTGACCGCATATCGGCAGCGTGGAGAAAGTACACACGTGCACGCGCGCGCACACACATTTTTATCTCGTTTTCTATCCAAGGAACATACTTTGTATAATGCTGCCTTAGATTTCTCCTCGTCTCACAAATAAACACGCGTACAGCTTAAACGGAAATAAAACCGCGACAAAAGCAGCATGAAATCCTGATCCTGAAGGAAGAGACGCACGTCAACGGATTTAGCAGACGGATGTTTAGTTACATTTCTGAGTGGTTCGTCAGAGACATCAACACCGCCACGAATCACTGATTTTCCGATAAACTATCTATGAAATGCGAGTCAACTTAAAATTCTAGAGCTGTGGGAGAAGAGCGGACGTACCATGAAGCGTCTTCAAAATGCCCAAATAAACACCCCGCTCCGCTCCTGTCCGCTCCGGGTGATGCGAACACCAAAGTCCCTCGTCTCTAGTCACAACTTTATAGGAGGAAGACAACTCTAGTAGAAGTTGACGCCTCACTAAAGTAGAGATAAACAGCCCCCGCTATAAGTTTTTTTTTTTTTTTTTTTTTACTAGTTTAGGAATCTGCCCTCCTTGGTGCGGGGCTTCGTGGAGAGGCGGGGTTTAGAGGGAGGAGGCGCGCCGTGAGCTGCAGAGCAGAGGAGCGTCTCCAGAGCGGAGCGCACCACGGTCCCCGGCAGAGCCGTGTCCAGGACTTTTAAAATGGGGTGGCCCATGTGAGACACTTGTTTATTCATGGGTGGCACCAATGGTTATGCTTATTTATTTACACAAATCGTTTATTTATTTATTTATTTACTTTCTAGTGATTTTTTGAGTTTCACATTGCACAATCACCATTTTTATTCCTGTTCACCTTCTACTTTTGTGGTGGTTAGCAAGTCACTTCTTGTTGCATTACTGCCACCAACTGGAGTTGAGTGGGACTCTAAATACTATGTATGTGAATATGAAAAAAAATTAAATAATATTAATACTACATGCCTGGGCTAGAAAACAAGGTGAAAGGTGCATGCACCCACACACTATTTTGGAGTTTACAACCCAAGCCTTTTGTTGACAATGTAAAGTCAATTTAAGCTGGAACTTAGTGGGGTGGCACCTGGGGTGGCCAATCAGATTCTAAGGGTGGCATGTGCTACCCCAGGCCACTCTCTGGACACGCCCCTGGTCCCCAGGATAGTCGGCCCCGGCCAGACACCTCAGACGACCTGTCATCAACATGTAATCCACATTTCACCAGACTGCATCACTCTACTGTCTCCGGCACGTTTTCAGTTTCGGAGAAAACCTCAAACACCCTGCAGGTTTAATGTAGGTCAGCCTTATATGAAGATAAACGCGTGTGGCTAACAGAAGATCTAATCTGACTAATCTTGAAACAAATGCGTCCAGTGTGTGTGAGGCACTGACTATAAAGCAATACTTGAAAAAGAGCGGCATGCATCCAAGTTTTGCTTCTCATTTACAACAATAGATTGTAAAGTGTTTACAGATACTCGCAAGACTGCATGGCTTCTGTAGAAATTCCATTTAACTATATCATCTTTATAAAAATAAACTGGGTTCAGTTTAACATTTTGATAAGAAATGTTGTCATAAATTGTTACATAAAATATAAAATCTCTGCTTCACACAGTGAAGTCTTTCACACAGGAGCAGGGGCGGATCTACAAGGGTGGCATAGAGTGGCAGTTGCCACCCTAAAAGAAAGCCTTGCTACTCCTGCTGCCACCCCAGCTGGCAGCTATAAATTCAAGAAAAATCAAAAATTTTCAACTCTCAGGCTCCTAAAGACCTATTTGCAGTCTGCTTTGGCAGAGAAAAGAAGCTAGGCTGTACTGCTAGGCTGAATCGAAACGGGCAGAATCTTTGGATCTTGATGAATGTGTAAATAGTTTTGCTGAGCAACATGGAAACTGCCGCATTCAGCTATTGTAGGAAGGATATCATTTTATTATGTGTTTTATTTTCGTGATGGGCCTTTAAGATTATTAAATGAGGACCCAAAACAAATGAATATGTAAATACTGGGAAAAGAAAAAGGAAAACGTGTTTCTGAGTGAACAATAGAACCAAAGTACAATATCTCAGTGCAGTGAAATATTGTGTGTGTGTGTGTGTGTGTGTGTGTGTGTGTGTGTGTGTGTGTGTGTGTGTGTGTGTGTGTGTGTGTGTGTGTGTGTGTGTGTGTGTGTGTGTGTGTGTGTATGTACTGCCACCCTAGAAAAATGTTTGCCTCTCTTCTGCCACCGCATCAATAATTTTGTAGATCCGCCCCTGCACAGGAGAACTTAGCTTTTGTAAACACTGGTAACACTTTACAGTAAGGATCCCTTAGTGCATTATTAAGCATTAATAAACAATGGTCCCTTTACTAACGTTATCATTACTGTCATCTATTAAGTATCCTTAAGGTTAGGACAAAGAGTGAGGGGTGTCTGTGCATTGTGTAATATGGTTAAGCAGTTATTACTTCATTTAATGGTTTATAATGCTCAATAATGCACCAAGTAACACCAATAAAGGGGATCCTTATTGTAAATTGTTACCAACACTGTTGCTTTTCTGTGATTAGTGGTATTGTGTTCAACTTTGTACTCTCAATAGTTACAAATGAGCCATATGTTGGAGTCCTGAACACATTTCTTACTATCGTAGCTGGAGCATGACTGCAGCAGAATGGCTGACCATGTTGGCTCCGATAAAGAAAGAAGTATTTTGTGAAAGATACAACATGATCAAAGGCTAGATCTAAAAGATGATCCACACGTTCCAACAATTTATCAACCTGATACCGGCTGAGCTGCAGTGTCAGCTCACTTGACCACAATCCCTCCTGGATTACTAGCCAGCAAGCAACTGCAGGGTGATTCCGACCAAGATCAATCAAATGCACCTGTGTTCTTCATCCATAACAGATGCCTGCCCATACCATAACCCCACCACCACCATGGGCCACTCGATCCACAACATTGGCATCGGCAAAGCGCTCACCCACACGACGCCACACACTCTGTCTGCTATCTGCCCTAAATCGAGATTCATCCGTGAAGAGAACACCTCTCCAATGTGCCAGATGCCATCGAATGTGAGTATTTACCCACTCAAGTATGTTACGGCGACGAGCTGGAGTCAGGTCAAGACCCCGATGAGGATGACGAGTGTGCAGTTGAGCTTTCCTGAGACGGTTTCTGACAGTTTGTGCAGAAATTGTTTGGTTATGCAAACCAGTTGTTTCAGCAGCTGTCTGAGTGGCTGGTCTCAGACGATCTTGGAGGTAAACCTGCTGGATGTGGAGGTCCTGGGCTGGTGTGGTTACACGTCGTCTGCAGTTGTGAGGCCGGTTGGATGTACTGCCATATTCTCTGAAACGCCTTTGGAGACGGGTTATGGTGGAGAAATGAACATTCAATGCACGAGCAACAGATTTGGTTGACATTCCTGCTGTCAGCATGCCAATTGCACACTCCCTCAATGATTATGGCATCTGTGGCATTTTACTGTGAGACAAAACTGCACATTCCAGGGTGGCCTTTTATTGTGGGCAGTATAAGGTACACTTGTGCACTACTCATGAAGTTGGATCAGCATCTTGATGTGGCATACCAGTGAGGTGGGATGGTTTATCTCAGCAAAGCAGAAGTGCTCACTATCACACATTTAGACTGATTTGTGAACAATGTTTGAGAGAAATGGTAATATTGTGTATCTGGAATGAATTTTAGAATAGAATAGAATAGAATAGAATAGAATAGAATAGAATGCCTTTATTGTCACTATACAGGTGTAAAGTGAGATACAGAGCATCTCCTACTCAGTGTAAAACAAACTTACTGGGGGGGGGTGGGGTGCAGGTCTGCAGCGCTATGTATTTATGGAAAGTAAGTGTTATATACAAATTCTTGCACAGTATTGTTACAGGTCTGCAGCGCTAAGTACAGATCTTTAAGATCTTAAAGTCCTTCTCATGAAAAATCGGAGCAGAAACAAAGGTTTTGCATTTATATTTTTGTTGAGTGTACATATATTTTTGCACGGATTTTTAACTGCCAACAGCATTGAAACTCACGGCACGGTGGTGAGGAAGTCACCTTTTGTTTATAAAAGTGGACTGCAGTACCCAAATTTGACCAGAGGATGTCATTGTCCCTTCAGTCTTACTTATTGCACATCTAATGATTTATTTTCAATCAACAAAAAGCAGTGAATGAACAAAAGAGAAATTTAAAAGAAGTTAATATTTGGTGTGACCACTCTTTGCCTTCAAAACAGCATCAGTCTTAACTACACTTGCACACAGTTGTTGAAGGAACTGAGCTGGTAGGTTGTTCTAAACAATAACTAACCACAGATCTTCTGTGGGTGTAGGCTTCCTCACGTCCCTCTGTCTCTTCATGTAATCCCAGACACACTCCATGAAGATTAGATCAGGGCTTTGAGGTGGCCAGTCCATCACTTTCAGGACTTCTTGTTCTTTTTTATGCTAAAGCTAGTTCTTAAAAGTGTGGTTGACTGAAAAAAAAAGTTTTGTTTTTCTAAATACAATTAGTCACTGAGTTTTTAATGCAAGCTGAACATGAAAATAGTCTCCTACACCCATCTCCTACATTAGCTTCTGAAAGCAAAACAACGGTGAAACTAAGATTTGAAAATCCTCACAAATCTATGTCACATTGTGAATTAGCGTTCATGGACTCACCCATTTTGACTCACAGTGGGGAAGGGTGTTTGAACATATTTTGTACGTTCATTCTGCGTACCCCTTCCATTGCTTTATAACATTGTTTTTTTAAACAAGAGGAAGGCTGTTGTTTTAAGGTCCGTGAACAGCAGCTTCTTAGCTACTAACCGTTATCACGACGGTGCGCACAGGAGTTAAGTGCTCGCCCCGTAATCGGAAGGTTGCAGGTTCGAGCCCCGCTCAGTCTGTCGCTGTCGTTGTGTCCTTGGGCAAGACACTTAACCCACGTTGCCTGCTGGTGGTGGTCGGAGGGACCGGTGGCGCCAGTGCTCGGCAGCCTCGCCTCTGTCAGTGCGTCCCAGGGCAGCTGTGGCTACATTGTAGCTCATCCCACCAGTGTGTGAATGTGTGTGTGAATGGGTGAATGACTGGTTGTGTTGTAAAGCGCCTTGGGGGGTTCCAGGACTCTAGAAGGCGCTATATCAAATACAGGCCATTTACCATTTACCATTAGCAACTCCACCACACAGCAGAAGCTCCAAAACCTGTCATCTGAAGCTCAGCTTCATTAACCGAGTCAACCAACCACTTCTTTAACCCTTTGATGCATAAAGATCACTACAGTGGACAGGTACTCAAAATAGTTTATTTATATTAATTTTTTTTGTTTTTATTTTTTGCTATTCATCACAGCTGTTGAAGACTTTATTGCATTTGAGCCCCTTCATTTGGACTTCAGTAAGTCAAGCCAACATGTTTCATGTTCAGAATGCACGCTGTCCACTGAGGTGGACATGTAATAAATGATTTGTAAATTATTAAATGTTACAAAAAATATTTGTTGAAATTTGTTTCATTCCCACCTAAAGATGAATTTAAAAAAAAAGTTTAATAAATCATAGTTGAAGAGTTCATAATTCATGCATTAAAGGGTTAATGACTTTGGCTGTAAGTCTGGGGTAACTCATTTTATGTTTTGTAGTTTGATAAACAATCATTATTAATATTTCAGAAAGCATTCTTTTACAGCATTTTCAAACACACACACACACACACACACACACACACACACACACCAATAAGTTCAAATGTAATCAACTCAAAAAAACCAAAGATAACAAATTGTCATGAGGTGGAGTTGGCAGTTAGAATGGCACGGCAGGAAGACAAGACAGGGATCGGACACAGACCAGCACGAACAGAGGGTTTAAATCAAGGGCGATGTTGGTCTGCATTTTTGAAGCCAAGAAGTGACTAAAATTGCAGTTCCACCAGAAGGCACCGGAAGTGAGCAAATCCTCATTCGGGGCAGTCCCACTGGACTGGCAGACCGGGGTGGCGGTCCCCTTATTCAAAAAGGGGGGCAGCAGGGTGTGTTCCAACTGCAGGGGGATCACACTCCTGAGCCTTCCTGGTAAGGTCTATTCAGGGGTTCTGGAGAGAGGGTCCGTCGGATTGTTGAACCTCAGATTCAGGAGGAGCAATGTGGTTTTTGTCCTGGCCGTTGAACACTGGACCAGCTCTATACCCTTAGGGGGATCCTGGAGGGTGCGTGGGAATTTGCCCAACCAGTCCACACGTGTTTTGTGGATTTGGGGAAGGCGTTTGACCGTGTCCCTCGGGGGGCCCTGTGGGGGGGTACTCCGGGAGTATGGGGTACCAGGCCCTCTGATACTGGCTGTTAGGTCCCTGTATGACCGGTGTCAGAGCTTGGTCCGCATTGCCGGCAGTAAGTCGGGCTTGTTCCCAGTGAGAGTTGGACTCCGCCAAGGCTGCCCTTTTTCACCGATTCTGTTCATAACCTTCATGGACAGGATTTCTAGCCTCAGCCAAGGTGTGGAGGGCATCCGTTTTGGTGGCCTGAGGATCAGGTCTCTGCTTTTTGCAGATGATGCGGTCCTGTTGGCTTCATCAGAACGTGATCTTCAGCTTTCGCTGGAGCGGTTCGCAGCCGAATGTGAAGCAGCTGGGATGAGAATCAGCTCCTCTAAATCTGAGACCATGGTCTTGATTCAGAAAAGGGTAAAATGCCTTCTCCGGGTCAGGGAT
Organism: Nothobranchius furzeri; assembly: GCF_043380555.1. Taxonomy (NCBI): domain Eukaryota; kingdom Metazoa; phylum Chordata; class Actinopteri; order Cyprinodontiformes; family Nothobranchiidae; genus Nothobranchius; species Nothobranchius furzeri. Next base: position 58,505,921 of record NC_091756.1, on the reverse strand, counting down.
GAGGCCCTGCCCCAAGTGGAGGAGTTTAAGTATCTCGGGGTCTTGTTCACGAGTGAGGGAAAACTGGAGTGTGAGATCGATAGGCAGATTGGTGCTGCATCTGCAGTGATGCGGGCGTTGTACCGGTCTGTCGTGGTGAAGAGAGAGCTGAGTGAGAAGGCGAAGCTCTCGATTTACCGGTTGATCTACGTTCCTACCCTCACCTATGGTCATGAGCTTTGGGTAGTGACCGAAAGAACGAGATCGCGGATAAAAGCGGCCGCAATGAGTTTTCTCCCAAGAGTGGCTGGGCTCTCTCTTAGAGATAGGGTGAGAAGCTCGGTCATTTGGGAGGGGCTCGGAGTAGACCCGCTACTCCTCCACATCGAGAGGAGCCAGTTGAGGTGGCTCGGGCATCTGGTCAGGATGCCTCCTGGACGCCTCCCTGGTGAAGTTTTCCAGGCACGTCCGACTGGGAGGAGACCTAAAAGTAGGCAGGACACAGTGGAGGGACCATGTCTCTCAACTGGCCAGGGAACGCCTTGGAATTGCCCCGGAGGAGCTGGCCCAAGTGGCTGGGGAGAGGGAAGTCTGGGCCTCTTGCCTTAGGCTACTGCCCCCGCGACCCGACCCCAGATAAGTGGATGAAAATGGATGGATGGAATAAATAGAGACAGGACAGAAAAATTGTCAAATAAAAACCAATTTGTTTTTGTACCTGGTGGTTGCAACAAACAGACACCATATAAAGGTAATCAGAAGTGAGTAACAGAAAATGAAATAATTATTTATGTTTAGAGCAGCAGGAACTCCGAGAGGCGTCAGGCGCATCAGTGAGTTTGAAGCCGCTGTGCAGGGGGAGGGGGAGAGGGCTGAAGCAGGGGAACAATAGAGATGCAGAAACTACCGTTGTTAAAAAAGGCGTTTAACTTAGAAAATGTGGGTGCAATTTTAATTGTCAAAAACTCCAGCTGACCAAACCCGGACCCCCCAAACGTGTTCTGGCATCTGTTTTGCCTTTAGTGAACTTTAGGTTGACGTCAGTATTTGCATTCCAGGAACGTTTGATTTACAAATGAAGCACTGAGGTCATCTAACTGATTTCTAGAGCATAATGAGTTAACTGGACTCCAACTCTGAACAAATCTGCAGCAACTGTGTGATTTAATCATGTCAACATGGATCAGAGCCTCAGAGGAATAAAAGCACAGAGAACTGAACAGAACAGAGCATCTTCGTTTACTCCATCACCTTGAATCGGCCCGACTCATAGTCTGCAAGGTCCAGATGTGTTCTTCCACCAGTGTAAAACTTTTTTGTTTTTGCATTTGTTTTTGCCGTTAAACTGTTGATCTCAATTTTCATTACAGCATCCTTTAAATAACATTTAAGAAACAAAGTCAGTTGATTTGGTCAACAGAAAGACTGGTGGAATTTTTTGAGTGAAATAAACTTTGAGTATGAAATTACAAATCTTAGAAAGTTGAGTTCTGACGCAAACAGCAGCAGATATTTCCCCACAGCTGTTTTCCCTTTATCAGACTGTCTTAGTCACATTGTGAATGAACATTAAAGCAGAGCCGGTACTAAAACCTAAGCATTGATTTTTTTTTCAGCATCTCAGCTTCTCCCTCATGTGTTTAATTTCAGGTTTTTATTAATAAATCCCATCTGAGCTCTGTTTAAATGGACCTCCTCTTTTAAGTTATTTAAAAAAAAACACATCACATGTTATTTGACTCCTTCTGATATTTACACACATTTTGTGGATCATATTTCCTGTATACAAACAGCATACAGTGGTGTGAAAAACTCTTTGCCCCTTCTTTATTTCTTATTCTTTTGCATGTTTGTCACACAAAGTGTTTCTGATCATCAAACACATTTAACCAGTAGTCAAAGATAACACAAGTAAACACAAGATGCGGTTTTGAAATGATGGTTTTTATTAAATAGGGTGAGAACAAAATCCAAACCTACATTGCCCTGTGTGGATAAAGTAATTGCCCCCTGAACCTAATAACTGGTTGGGCCTCCCTTAGCAGCAATAACTGCGATCAAGCGTTTGCGATAACTTGCAACAAGTCTTTTACAGCGCTCTG